>NC_046289.1:67459524-67509524 GCF_004115265.2 Rhinolophus ferrumequinum
AGCGTGGTGTAATTTGACTGAATCTTGATTAAAGCTCGAAGGGTAGTATAGCATAGTAGGTAAGCACTCAGGTTCCGGAACCAGACCCTATGGGGTTAAAATCCTGGTTACACCATTTGTCAGATGTTTGACCTTTAGCAAATTACTTAACCCCTGTAAGCCTTAGTTCCCTCATCTGTAAAATGGGGATAATAGTTATATATATCCTACATAGTTTCAAGAATTCAAGAAATGCTGGTGTACACCTAAAACTAATATAAAATAGTGTTGAATGTCAACTGTAATTGAAAATTAAAAAGAAAAGAGAAATGCTGATGCTGCATGCTCAGCATAGTGTTGGCATACGTTATTGTTAAAAAAATAGTTAAAAATAAACAATTGTAAAAATGAGAGAGAAATATGATGGTTTCAATAACCATATCGATAGAGAAGTCATTAAATAGCTTACAAACTAGAATGGGATTGCTTTCAGGGGGAAATAAACATATTTAAGGGGAATCAAATTTTACAGCAGACAACTTACTGGGCATAGCTTCCATATTAAACAAAGAAAGACTTTTGTAGTTTCTTATATGATCTTTTTTTTTGTAGTTCTTTGATGCCAGGGAGGTAAGATTAGGGAGTCCTAGGAAGTAAGTGGACTCAAATAGCTGTGAAGGATAGACGTTTTGGGTGTAAGTGCTCTGGTATTTCCTGAGGAGGCATGCTTACAAGCGTTCACTGACAAAAAGGTTTTTAAAAATTATTTTTTTTAATGAGGAAGTTCTTGCTTGAATAATTAATTGGGATATAGTCATACACCTTTGACAGTGGTCATCATTGAAATATGGCAAAGTCTTAAGTTGGACATTTAAAATCCCTTAAGTTAAAAAATTCTATGAGAAAAATCATGGTATTTCCATATTCTCATGTAACTTTCCTCAATGCTATATCAGAATTACAGTTCAATTTTTAAATTCCTATTTCCAAGTTAATTTTTAAAGGAAGAAATACTGTACTTTTAAAAACTCATGTCACTGCAGTAATTATATCCTACCCATATACCAACAAGCAAAAATACACAGGGTGATTTATTGGAAGAATACAGGTATACTAGAAATAAAGGACTTACTTTCTTGATAGAAGGCTGTCTCCAGGGCCCCAAATAAAAATGCATAAACTTAAATTTCAAAGAACTTTGCAGTTGAAGGTAGTTCAGAGAGCTCCTTTGTATGATAGATTAAATGTCCTTGTACGGCCTCTCGAACTGAAGATATTAAATGTCTGTGTCCTGTTTGCCCCACTTTTTCATCAATGGTTTTACAAAATCTTTCTAGGTTTAATAGCTTTTAATAACCGGACCTCGACTCTGTAGAACTTCCTCACAAAAAGGGAGAATTTTGTTTTGCCTACTTCAATTTGGCCACATTGACAAATTTTTCTAGAATGTATGGGAGCTTGTTCAATTAGGACTAAAGAACTGCTGGGAGAGTTATCTTGGGAATCAGTTTCTCTTTCTAGCCTTCCTCCCTCTCCCCTTAGGAAGGCTCATTAACTACCCAGGTGACTGGTTTTCTTATGTGTGAAATGGAATGATGCAGAGACAAAAGAATTGGTGTGTAAAAACATATAGATGAAAAGTGCTCTGAAAATAAAAGGTAGTATTGTTAGAAGAACTTCCCAGCCCTGATTCAAATAGGGGCAGGAACAGAATGGTAGCCTAAGGAATGCAATCATTCTCCTCAGGAACCCATCAGTGGAGATAGATTTTGGTGCCCAGATGCTTCCCTTTCCTGCTCACACTTGAAGGGCAGTAATAGTGTTCTAGGTGAGTTTCACAACCGACCGGGTCAACTTCAGGCCCCATGTCTGTGAATCCCCAAGCCCAGTTTGAATCATCATTAGTAGGATGCTGGGTAAGTGGGAAAAGAGGTGGCACTTCTTTACAGCAAAGAAAAGTCATTTTTAAAGGTATGGATGTTGTCACTCCACAGCAAGGAGAGCAGGCATCAGGAAATACGTTGTAATATTAGGACATCAAGAGGAAGCTGGGAATTGAGTAAAATAATTTTGTAGTAAACATATGGAGTAATTGGCCAGTGGTGCAAGAAATCTAAATGAGGTACAGAGACAGATGGACACTTTTATCTCAAGAGAGAAAGGATTGAAGGAGAGAGTGATAAACCAGGGAGGTGGAGTTGAGATAAACCTAAAGGGAAATAAGCCTGCTGGACTAAATATCCTCTCTTTGCTCAGCAATTTCCACCGCGGCCATTTATTAAACACATAGCTGCCGTCTTTGGTGATTATGTACAAGTAACATTTATGTTTCTGAATAAAAATCCATTTGAATCTCACGTCAAATTCGCCAGGTGCTACATTCATTGTCAGCTTTGAATGTGCTGAAACTGCTATGCTGACGAAATGCAGACCAAAAAGCATGCTTTTGAAGTCAAGTTTGGTGAGCTTGAGGTGGAAGGCTTCTCTTTCAGATGGGCTTCTATGCCAGAAAAATCAGTGACCATGGAAGAAGGCAGAGATGCCAAGGGGTGCAGTGCCATCGAGCTCCATGAGGTCTTTCGCTAAAGCTGTTTCCTTATTGACAGTCGTTCATGGGGTGAAAGAACTGAATTGTGTCAGCCGTAGGGTTTCCAGTCCCTTTCCAGCTCTACACAGGTTCCAATCACTCTGTCTCCATAGTCATATTGTCATTTCTTGGGGACCCGCAATTATTTCTGAGAGGAAAACCGAAAGGAGATGGGAAGAGAAGTCTAAAAGAAAAACACACACGATTAATGTTTAACCAGAGGGATTGCCTTGAAATTTAAATGGATTTCATTTTGCTCCATCCGCAGCAAATGTAACTGGGGGGGACCAGGGCATCGACACATGACATACCACTTTTGAAAAAGAAGGACTATTACCATATTTCCCCGTTTCGCGTTCTGCAGCAGATTCATGAAATTCCCACACTGATCTGAAAGTTGAAGATATTTATTGTACCTAGGCAGCTGTGCTTCCAATTCATTGCCATGTCAGATCAGCATTTCTAGATACCTTCTATCTTGTAGAGATGGGAGTACCATTTCCAGAAATTGAGATTCAGTCCAAATTTAGGCAAGCAGCTCACACTCAGCAAGAGCCTTTTAAAAGTGGTAAACAAAAGGAGTAGAAGGGGAAATAAAGGAAGGGGATGCCAGCGAGGGAACTCAAAGGGGAGGTTCGCTGCAATCCTTTACATTCAATTATACCAACTCCTTTGTGCTTTTCCCTTTCGCTCTGCAAAGAAAGAATGAAATATGGTTTTCATAGCAAGCTGGCAGCATTATCTCAGGATGCATATTTCTTTGCTGGGTTGGAGTGCCAATAAGGGGAGAAAAAAAGTTCCCATTTAGAGGAAAGTACAGTGCTACAGAGAAAACACAAAACAACAACAACAAAAAGGAATGCAACAAGTTTCTGAAACAGTTCCAAAAAAATGCCCCTTAAAGAAAACATTTAAATGAGAACTTTTTTCTGAAGGTAATATTTCTCATGCTGAAAGTGACCAGTTTTCAAAAGTCTTTATGGAGAGAAATTGGGCCAGAAATGTAGACTATTTTTGATAATTCAAGATTTTTAGAATTAGCCTCCTCTCTTTCATTGATAAAGACAATAAACTCCACAGGCAAGCACTGCGTTAGACACCAGACTCTACCTACTTCTGTACTTCATTAGACCAGTCTTTGGAAGAGAGACAAGGCTTGCTCAAATAAGTCCTTTATCCATCTCAATTGGCATGATCTACATGGTTTCTCAAAGTAACACAGAAACAAAAGTCTATATTTTAGTGGGGTGCATGATTTTAAAGTAGCGTGATCTTGACTTGCTATGTACATATTTTAAAATAGGAAAACAGTGAAGACAATTCATTGAAAATATTACAAAATTGTCCTGTAGCAAAAGGTTCAGTAAGTATTCCTCACCCCGGTCACAGATGGAAAAAGCTGTATTAAAAAAAAAAAAAATGTTTTAAAAGAGGGAATTTTCCAGTTACCCTCTAACTTCTAGAATGCAGAAAATGGAAAGGGGCTTGTCAATGCAAAGTTTAAACAGGGTCCTAAAATGAGAAGCTATTCAAAGGAAGGTAAAAAGATAGATCAGGATAAACCAGTACTGTGTTGTTTACTTTCTCTAACATTTTTACTCTTAAAAAAAGTGAGTCTTGGTGGCCACTGCCTGGATGTTAATTCTCAGTCCTTTTTATCACATCGGTGCCTTGTCCAGTAAATTATTTTTCTTCATGTCTTTCTTTACCCACAGTATAAATTGTTTTTTAAATTTATTCCAAAAATTTACTCTCAGAGAAATAAGTACTGTATGAATAGTCTTTAGACCAGATCCTCATTCATTCACTCATTCATTCATGCAGTCATTCACTGGAAAGCAGCCTTCCAAAAATTACTTAATGGAGAATCTGCTCTGTTAATGAGTAAATGTAGGTCCTATTAACCTCTTGATCTTACAGACTTGTTTTGTTGTCATTGCTATTGTTTTCATTGTGTCAGAGTTTTTAAGAATTAGAGAGCCAGCATTGGCTAGGTGGCACCTCCCAGTGCTTATCTCAGAAATTCTATCCAATTCATGACACTCAGAACTATTTCCTCTATTCTAGAAATAAGGAAAACCATTTTTTTATCTGCAAAATTATAGAGACCTGAATAGAGACTTAGTAGGCTTTAAAAATTTTTTTTGTTTTCTTCACATCTTTTTCCGGCTTCATTGTTTTATAGTAATAATAATAATAATAATAATAATAATAATACCTTTGTTTTTTGTGCATGAATCAGAATCATTATTGCTGACTGATCGTTCAATATAGATTTGCAGCTAATTCCCTGCTCTCCTTCCAAATCCTTAATTCCGCACTCAGGTTGCAACACATGCAAGGTTCTTTCTCTTTTTTCCCTTGCAAAGTAAACATTGAGAGATACGAGATTTCCCGTCTGTCTTTAGATACAGCTTATCTTTTAGATAAGTCTCTGCAAGCTGAGGTTTCAGGCTGTTTAATGTCCATCTCTTGAGTTCCAAACTTCCTTAAAGCCTTTAGATAAGCAAAAACTTTAGCAGTAATTACTAAAGTAGTGGTGGGGACAGTGGATTAATCCCCAAAGATCTGGATTCAAATGTACCTCAAAGCCCGCAGGTGAAAAATATCTTTAATGTTGTTGGCTGTAAAGGTTTTAGCTCAATTCTTGAGGAAGGACTAGGCCATTATTGACTAAGGGTAGATCATAAGAATGACTGCCAGACAATTCCTTTTTTTTTTTTGTTATTGATTGATAGATCTCCTTCATAGAGATGGTCACAGATATGTGCACATTTTCACCTGTCTGATGGTGACATTTTGTTATTCTCAAAGTTATCTATTTTAAGCCTAGATTTTGGATATCATTTCATTTAAAAATCAGGAAGCACCTGCCAACTTTTTTTGTCTCCCCCACATTGTTTTCTAAAAATCAGAAAAATACCCTATTCAAAAGAAGGGAGTCTGATCCCAGTAGTGTGACGGATAAGAATACTTAAAATACTGTATACAATGAAATGCATAAGAATTTCATTGGGCAAATCGGTCTTTTTTTTTTTTTTAATTGTGGATCTGATTCTTATTGCTTTATTTGTCAGTGCAGTTGAAAGAATGCCTGAGTACTTTTCACTACCTGTGAGCAACATTTCCTCTTCATAGAAGTGTGTAGAAAGCAGCACAGTGGAATTTGGTCACGCAGGTTTATTTCCTCTGGTACCTGAAGCCAAAAGGTTGATCGGGTAAATTTTGAATACCTTCTTAGCTGTGAGTTACTAAATCCTGACAGTCTTAGATCTGTGTGACTCAGTGTGGCTCTTTGCTTTGCTAAATATGTAGGTTTCCTGTTTTCCTGTGATGTTCCCATGGATTCAGTGTTTTTGTGTTTGTGTTTGGTGTAATGGGCTGGTGTGGAAGAAGAATGTGAGAGTGAAAAGTAGAGACTCCCTATGGAATAGAATAGTAGAAGTGATACGGATTAACTTTCCTTGTAATTTTTTCATAATGAAATTGCTAAAGCAATGTCAGTAAACAGAAAACAAGTGAAGTGTAAAATAATTAGCACTAAAGGGAACACAATAGGTTACTTATTAAAATCCATAGATGGATTATATGACCCCATCGGGTCCAGGGACCAGAGATCACATGACTCTGCGCTTTTCCTAAGGTGAGCACCCCAATGTACTTTGTCAGCTTACTGGCTTCTGACATTAAATAAGCTTCAGGTATGATTTATTGAGTAGCCTTTTGACAGGAACAAGAAACTGAACTCTTCTAGTCCTTGGCTGAGGCTTGGCTCTGTTTTCATTACCTTCTCCAAGTATTACATTTAGTCAACCGAGTTATGTGTAGTTCTGAGAGAATCTCTCCTGCTCCCAGAAGTCATTGTTCTCATAATAAAATTATGCTATCAGTTTGCCACAGGAGAAACACTGAAGTTCACTAAATTATTGCCATGTGTTTTGCACTAAAGACAAAGTGATACCAATGAAAAAAAAAAACAACCACCCCTGGATTCTATTTTTTAATGGTGTGGGGGGAGGAGCGAGACTGACTCACAAGGGAGGTCATGTCTCCCTTCTACACATTACAAATTTCATTTTCCTTAATTAGAAAATGGCGCTTATGGAGAATGAGCAGGGGGTTTAAGTAGGGAAAGAAGAAAGAATGAAACCTGAGCTGAGCCCTAAATAATATGTCAGAAAATGACAACTTGCCTCCCACAAGACTATTTCATTTGAAAGATTTGCTAGATTACATTAGGCTCAGATAGATTTTTCTGGAAATGGGGCCATAACCCACAGACTGAAAAAGTGCCCCAGTTCCAAAGTTCGGTAGATAAGTCAAATCCATACTTTGGTTCTATCATAGTAACGAGTACCCTGTAGCTCTCATTTAGGTAAATTTTCACGATGCCGTGTCCCTAGGGACTTGAGCATTAGTTATGATGTAAGAGTATTGTGTTTTTAGCGTATCAGCGGGAACTCATATCCTGTGGTCTCAATTCATCTTCTCCTAAATTAATTAAAGAATTGCCAATAAATTGGTCTCAGAAGGAAAGCTTGCCTATCTTACACCCTAAATAAATAACGCCTGCCAATTTACTATCAGGCTGTTGATGAAGCGAGTGCAGAATTTTAGGAACGATGAATATGTCAAATTCCATTACAACAGAAAGTTTTATACAATAAAAATATTTCCAGCCCCAGGCAGTAGTTCACTAATTTTAAATAGTACTTCTAATGACACGATTTTATTAAGCAATTGTGGGCAACCCCTTGCAGTGTATTATAATGAATTATATCTGTTCTGAAGAAAAAAAACAGGTAAAATTTCTTGAGAAAATTGGCAGTTTATGGAGGTGATATGATTTTCCCAATAATACCAGCAAATCATTAAAAAAGGAAAAAAAAAAATAAGAGCTTCCAAGAAACTCTTCCGTAGCCTGATAGAAGTACTGGCACATAGACCAAAATGGATTCAAAGAGAAAATTATTCTCCTAGGCATCACAAAAGAATAAAATTACTTTGTGGTTTATGAATGAGAGCCCTGATCTTTGGCTATGTTTCCAAACTAGTGGATGGTTTAAAATAATTTCTGAATTGGCCATTTTTGTGCCCTGCCTTTTCGGTGACAAAGGGATTATTCAGAAGCACAGTGCTTAAGCTCTTAGTAGGTCCTCATAGCTTCTTGTTGAATTAAATTCAAATAAACTAGAGAAAAGGCTGGGGAAGAAAATGAAAGACATGGGGAAGGCATGAAAGCTGAGTATTGAGGTGAGCGGGTAACCACTAGCATGCCATTTCTTGGAGGAGATCAGATTTGAAGTTCGTTTTGAGTCAGAGGAAGGAAGTATTTTAGTAGTTGGAGAGAAATAGTATGAGAGACCATGAAAATGGGGAAATTGAGTAAAGGAATCAGCTCTCCCTAACTAGAGAAAAAGAAATGTGCCAGTGTGTGAGGTACAGTGAGAGCCATCGACACCCCAGTCCATAGGGCTATGGAGGGAACGACGCAGAGGAAGTTTCCGTCTTCATGCAAAGGATGATCCCATGTTAGTGCTATGTTAAAGGGAACTGACTGGGATGACAGCAGCTTGGGTCTAATTCCAGTTCAGACAATTTGTATGATCTCGGGCAATTTAGCCTTTCTCAGTATCTATTCCCTCATCCGTAAAAGAATGGGGATGGGGTGATTTTTAAGGTCCTTTCATCTTTAAAATTCTATTATTTTATGATTCTAAGCCTGTGAACTGAAAAAAAAAAAATCTTGTCAAAGCAAGTGAGATGAAAACGATTTTAACCATTGTATTTTGAATTGATTAGAAGACAGGGAGAGAAACCAGTCACAGTAGACTACAGGTGACTTAAACAGCACCTGAGTCAGAGATTTAGCTACTAAAATAAAGAAAAAGAGACCGATTTTATCTCTATTGTTAAAAAGTGTGGCAGGATCTGGTGACTAATTCAGCATGGGGTGAAAATAGAAAAAGAAGCTACAACAACTCTGGGCTCCGTGCCTTGGGGAGTAAGGGCTTGAGGATTCTTTCCACAATGACAGCAGATTTGAGAGGGGCCTGATGGTTTCTCTGGGAAGATGATCTTGTTTTCACAATAGATAGCATAAAATAGAGATGAGCCCTGTAGGGGAAGAGGTCAGAATAACAGGAAACACTGTGGGACCGCACAAGGGGAAGGAAAGGTAGGTCTGAGGGTACAGATGTTATTCAAGGCCCTGAGAGCAGATGAGCTTGTCCAGAAAGACAGGAGACCTTGGTGATAGATGGCATGGGGAGGAGCTTAGGGCTTTAGGGGCAAGTCCACAGTGACTACTGTTATTTAGAGGGGACTCTGAAAAAAGACAATACCATATATGGTCATGGCAGAGCTTCCTAAGGCAGAAAGCTGTAGAAAACAAGGTATCAACCCATAATTTAAAATTTCCAATGGGGAAAACCAACTAAATTGAACAACAAAAAAAAAGTTTTACATCTATTTAAAGCTCAAAGTTCTTCATAAAAATGGAGTAGTAGGCAAAGTAACAAAGTACCTCTTTCTTCTTCCAAGTTGAGATGGGATGATAAAGGGGTAAACATTTAGTGCCGTAACAGTTTGCGCTTCAGTAGACATCCCATAGTTTTCCATGGCTGTGAAGGTTCAACGTCTTGTAGGAGTGAGGCGTTGCTTCATCAGTGTTTTCTCTTTGTGAAATTCCTTGACATCCCGCTGCCTGACAGGTTGGCAACAAAACAAAAACAATCTTCCTAATAGTGTATCATTGCTCTGGCCTTGAAGAGCATGGACCCTTTGCTGTGGGTGAGCACCTCTCTAGAATAATTTCCTTCCACAGTGACCATTCATACACTTTAGGCTTGTCATTTTCCTAGCGATTTATAAATTTTTAAAAGGCAGCACTAGAGAAAAATGAAATACCATCTTATGAAAAGTACATCTTATTTAGCTTTTATGTAGAGGCTGTGCACCGTGCCTTATCTTGATCATTTCGATAAGCTGTTTCTTAAATCCCTTCTTGCAAGGTAGACACCCCTATTCAGGAGAGTGAAAGCACTCAAACACCAGGTCAAAGTTACGTGTATAGTTTTGCAAAAAGCCTTCGAATTTGGAGTCATTGAGATGGTCAGATCAGATGATTTCCCCACCCAAACAGTCACCTTTATTTGTCAAGATTATCTAAACTGACTCTAGACTTTGAGATTTGGGGGAGCTAATTACTTATTTTGTCAATTCCTGACTAACACAGCAAGGGAGGAATAAAGCTGGAATGCATGGGTAGCTACAACTATGCTATTTAAATATTTTATCAGTGGAACATTTGTGTTCTAGCCCCCTCATCACATGTGACCTCAAAACACAATTTAATCAATAAGTCCCCACCCCAACGCTCAACCTCCCAACCCCAGCCATGCTCCTTTCAGAAGTCATACTTTGCTTTTAAAGCTCTCTAGTTTCTACAGTTAGTTGCACATTGAAAAACCTTGTTTCCTAAGGTTCTCTTTCCTGGTTCACCATTTGTATTGACATGTTGCTATGCCAGAGTTCATCTCTATCAAGAATTCTTTCTTGACGAAGTAACCGCTTGATCTAAAGCCGACCCTAACAATTGTCACCCCAATAAACTTTAATTAAAAAAAAAGAAAGGAATTCTTTCTAAAATAAGCATATTCTTTTCCAGTCTTCTCATTGGGTACCACTAATACAGATGAACCCTAGAATCCCAAACAAATCTAGTTTTCAATGAGTTTGAAATTTTTCTAGAACATTTATTTTTTCCCCTTGAATATAGTGAATGAATCGTCCTTGTTATCCATCCAATCCTGACTATATTTGGAGTAATAGATGAAAATTTTACATTTTCTTCAGAAAACCGGGCATTTGTAATAAAATAGAATATGACAGGTTGAGTCGTTTTATGAGAATATATTATTTTGTGACTCTTAAATTTTTATTTAAAGGGGAACATTAAATGCAGTATCAAACACAGTTGATGAAATCATAATTACAGTAGAGCTAAATTTTATAATACATCTCTCACATGGCTCCCAGGAACACATGGCTACCAGTATTCAACTGCACTCACTCTTTGATAAGACCATGCTCAGGAAAGCTACACAATTTTTTTTTTTTTTACCATCAACTTTATAGAAACTGTAAAACTAATTAAAGAAAAGTTTACTCCATTAAAAGAATGCACCTCCTACTTCTTGAGGGAAGAAACTATGGCTTATTTGCTCTCTGAGGTCTTGGTACCTGCCATAGTACCTGGTCACAGAAGGTGCTCACCTCATAGTTGCTGGAAAACAAGCCACACATCATGAATGGATATTTAGTGTCTGTGTCAAAAGATGCCCCTAAAGGGTTTTATCTGAGTGGTAAAAACAGTTCAGCAGTGCTAATACTTCGTTTAGAGGTAATGGGGAATTTAAAATGTAAAATAATATTCTTGTCAATTCTGGACAGTTGCTAATAAAGTACTTAGTTGACCTAAATATTGGATAATTTAAACAAACTATAAATGGGAAAGGCCTTATAAATAATCTAACATAAAACTGTCATAAAAAAAAAAAAATTGAGGACCAGAGAGGGGAAATGAGTTTCACGGGGCCACCCAACAAGTTAGAGGCAGAGCCCAAAGTGGAACAACCCCAGTTGGTCCAGAACTGTCTCTAGCATACCACCCTGCCTCCAGAATCCTTTCATTTTAATGATCTAATTATACCAAAAAGAAAACAGTACATAAAAGGAAGTCTCTTGATCATATAGTTTCCTTTCTTTTGTATGTAATTTCATAGTGCCATTACGATGTTGGTTTTAAGAAAAATTAAAGCTCTCTCTATTCCTGATTATGATTATGTTATTGTGTTCACGAATATTGTGGAAAATGAATTAGTAAGACACTAAGAACTGAGATTCTTATATCATGTTTTAAATAAATTTTCTTAAATAAAATACAATCCACCCAAATGAGCATAGGTAATTAAAAAAAAAAAAAGACATGAAACACTTAAGGAATCTCGAGAAGTCTTCAAAAAATTCACTTTGGATTTGGTTTTGGGCAGAATTTGTTACTGGTGGCTTTTGAATTGAAAAGTTCTATGTGGGCAAGGAGTTTGAACAAAAACATCACAGGGCACTTACCTGAATTATTTAATAAAAGGAACAGATCTGGATCTGGAAACGATGGTACTGAAACAAAACTACCATTCAAGACTTAACAGCCAGCTAAGAGTGGGAGCCACTACCATATTGGATCTGTGTGACCTTGGACTCCAACCAATTAGGAAGACCCAGGGCAGCCAGTGAACAAAGCAATTACAATGGGAGTAAAACTATTAAGGAGCCAAGAGTTCAGTAGCTTTATGTCCCTGCCAAGGTATGCCTAGGACACCATCTAACAGGAATTGAATTACATTAACATTCTCACATGGGAGTTTAAAGCAACTTACAGGATATTCTAATCCAAGCAGATTTTTCATGTTGATGACTGGAAGAGTGGTTATTTTATTTTTATATGTACTTTTACAAACATTTAAATGGAAATAACCAGTAGCATAAAATTGCCAGTGATTTAGCTGGCTATGAACTTGTAACCAAGTATACTTGGAAGACGTTTTGTCTCCCGTTAAGCTCTCAGGTAAATTTCACTGCATGACAGCATTTCATGCTAGGCAAAGCTCATACAGGAGATGAAAAAGCATGAAGCATAACAAACATCACAAAGCCAGTACAATTTCTTGTTTATAAAGAAAAACAAGGAATGTAAGCTAAGTGGAAAGGTGCTAGTTGAAAGATATTTTAAATGCCTTCGAGTTAAAACCATCAGGGATCAGAAAGCAGAAGGGAAATTCTAGAGGCTAGTACACCAAGGGAAGAGGCTGACGAATTGCCTTGTGCACATTTTAATTAAACTATCATCTTGAGATTTTTTTGTGTATTGATTTGCACAGTACTTAAAAAAGCTTCTTTCCCCCCTACCTCCCTCCTTTGAATGTTAAAGCTCTGTGCCTTCAGCTTGACTCTATGAAAAGAAATTACTCATCTTTGGGATTGTTACAGAGGGGAAAAAAAAAATCAAAACAAATGGGTGGACATGTTCTCTTCTTCTTTTCAATATGTTTAAATTTCAACTGTTCATATAATTATGCTGGCATGTATTTCTTCCTGGCTCTAGTCATGCAGAAAAATTTTAAACATGAGAAATTGGACAACTCTAATGTGGTGTAAAATCTACTTATGAATTGTATTTCTTTCAATATTCTTTACCAATACTATGTACATTGTTAAAATTAAAAGAAAATGTTAGCTTTTATGCCGTAATGCATTTACGTGATATACATAGATGCCAAACATTTTATTAATATTAAAAAGAGGAAATTTAAAAAATAAAAGAAATGTTAGAGACAGGGTTGACTTTAGGCAGAGGTGACAGTGACAACCATTTGATAATAATCACCACTTATATGGCACCAATTGTAAGAGTATTTACCAACAATAGTTATTTTCCCAACACCCTTGTGAGTTAGTTATTCTTCGTTCTTCCTAGGAGTAAACTGAGGCATAAGTTGAAGTGCTTTCCCCAGGGGTTTGGAAAGTCATGTAAGTAGAATCACACAAAAGCGTCAGGATACTCAATTCCCATGTCAAAATGTGAAACTTCATATTCATAGGTCATAGGATTTCCCTGTTGGTCTCTTCTGAATAAATTGAAGACTAGTGACTGTGAATTTCTTCAGTTCTCCTGATCTCCAACCACTCTCACCTGATCCCCACACATGAATGCTAAACAGATGGGACAAGGAATACTTGGCTCTGGAAGTCAGAGGGTCATGAAAAACGATTATCTGAGTCTGAGATATCAATTGCTAAAACTGATCTCTAACCAGGCCGATTATGTAAGAATAGCAAGATGAGCCAATGGAGAAATAAAGAATTGCACGGTGTAGACATAGATGTCCGTCTTCCTCAGTGACATTCTCCCTCAACCTTATATATGTCAGGGGCCTGTTCTTTTCAGTAGTGGTCTTGGGAAATCCATCTAATTTTTAGAGTTTTGTTCTAGACCACAAAACCCTAGGGAAAGCAGAGTTGGTCTGATGCTGAAACAGTATTCCTATCTGTTCAAGAATGAGCTCAAGCAAACCACTTAATGTTCATAAGTAGCCCAGACTGGAAATGGTACCTAGCAGGATCGCCAGTTTAAGACTCACTCTGGAATAAAACCGTCTTGCCTATCTCAGATCAGCATCCTTAAGTCTTTCCTTGGAAGAGCTTGCTGGTGGCGGTGATGGAGAAAGGGATTCAGAGATAAAGAGCTTGCTATTTCATGCCAAAGAAAGGGTCTGCATGTGAGAGATTTCAAAGTTCTAATGTATTTAGTAACTTTATTCCTTGGTCAAAGTTTAATCTTTGGAAGAGCAAATGTTTCCAAATTTCAAATAATCTCTCCCTAGTAATAAACTGAATTGCTTCCTCCTTCCCTTTTGGCTACTAAGCCACCTTGCACCACTCAAGGCTTTTCTTCATTCAGCAATGGACTGTCATATACTAGTTCTAAACCTCTGTTGGGTCACGGACTTCACTGAGAATGGAATTAAACACGTGAACCCTCAGAAGAATGTGTACATGCACACACACACAATTTTGCCTACACTCTTAGGTCCCTTCCACGGACCTTCTAACAATTAAACCCAAAAATAAATGAACAAAAGCAAACAACAACAACAAAGAAACTTCCTACACTAATAAGTTTGCAGGAAATATGTTAACTAATCGAAGGAAAAAAAACCATAATCACTACTCCTCCATTTGTTGCTACTTGGATTTTAAATGAATTGAATTTTTAAAATGGTAACAGATGGTTCTCATTTTATTAGATGTTAAGTTCCTAAAAATGGTGAACCATACATTTTAGGTTGTTCTGTGTGGTACGGCCAGGGACACCACCTAGGACTGAAAGTTCTGCACACTGCACAACTCTAGGGCCGTCATGGACACCTCGCAATCACGCTGTGACTGACGCCCTCAGAGTCAGGCAATGTGGCAGCTCTCATCCATGCCTAACACTTTTTGGATAGTGAATGGGTTAATAAACCGAAATGGCAGGACCCAACCGCCCATCAGTTTTAGCAAAATGCTATTTCAGTCATTAGCTATTAAGTCTGCTCTGGCTATAATTATTCTCTTTCTTCTTAATGTTTACCTCGGTGTGTTAAAAATATATAGTACGTGTCTAAATAACCATTAGAACTTAACGAATATCACTATTCAACATAAACTTTTCTTCTTCGGTGAGCTTTATGCTAATGAGTATCTTGTGCACTGCCTTTCAGTGATTTGTGACCACCTTAGAGCCCTGCTTTGTGAAATATCTGATTATCTGCATATCTATCTATTAATTTGTTTATCTGTCCACCTATCTATAGAAATTTTAAACGGTGTAATAACTTTAAGAACCGTGACACTAATGTAGTATTAGATTAAAAGAATGTTACTTTATATGGGCGTAAATGTAATTTAGCGGCACTTAAAGGAACTCTATACTTAGCATGATTCTTGCCCAGTGAAGACAGGTTGATCCCACTCATTTTGGGATTGCTAATTTGCCGTTAATTAGGAAGATTGATTCTGTTCTGTGATGCATAGGCCCAACCACAAATGCATTTTTCTGGTTTCCGGAGCATGTTCCTAGTTGTCATTGTCATTGCAAATGTGTACCTGACTGTCACAGGGCCTCAGGAAAAAAGAAGTGCTTTCTGGCTTCTAGAAAGCAAGTATCAACATTTTTCTGATTTTGTTTTATATTATAAAACTCATGCTGGTATTATTTTAAGTAAACTGCTTTATTCCATTTGATATTTTAAAAATTGCAACACGAAAGCTGTGCTCTGATTTGAATTTCCAGTGAAAGAAACGCTTTTGTAGCAAAAATTCTTCATTTTCTTGAAGTAAGTGCCCGTCTCAGATACAATGCCCCCATCGAGGTTGTGCTGTTCCGTACAAAACAGCATTTATTTTTTAATATGTGAACTGTTTGTTTATCTTCCCTGTGATATATTGAGTTTGCTGCTATGAGGCTTTTTTCCTACTCTCTTCTCTTGGCTGATGACAAATTTTAATCATTTGACTGTCCTTCACGACAATTACTTTAACTAAGATGAGTTATATTCCCTTTATTGGAATGGAGTCAGGGAATCTATCAAAACTACTGAAAGGAAAATTCCTAGAAATGTTTTTAAACATAGTCATTAAGAATTGGCTCAACCAGTACAGAAAAAAATGTGGGTACTGGGGAGTGTGAAGGAAACCACTTACCCACTGCAATTTTGATGCCCACCATTATCCGTCGTATAACAGGCAACTTTGAACCACACAATTTTGTTCATAGTGGTGGAAACAGGGTAACAAAAACAATATCAAACCCACAAGGAAGGATCTAACTTCACTTATATACTTCACATGCTCTGTAATGTTACAAAGAAACATACCTATGTTTGTACTCATAGAAAGGTGTACGCATATATGATGAATAGACATGAACAGCGTGTAATATTTACGTTTAAAGTCAATGACCTAATCCGTGATTACTCTAATGTCTTTCCTGTTCCTTAACATCCTCACTATTTTGGCAAATCTTGCATAATTTCTTTTTATGACCCCAGACAAAAGTTGACCATCATTTTGATGGGCGACTTTTAAATGTGCTAAATAATAACCTCAAAAACCAAGCAGAACACAATATATTTTAAAAACCTAGATACTGAGAGCATGAGGATGGGAAATGAGTGATAATGAATAAAACGAGAGTCTTTAAACATATGTGTTTGCATCTTGTTAGCCTAGCTTTCCGCCTTATGGGCTTAATAGAAGAGCCTTTGGTTGTGGCTTTCCTCATGACTTCGTGTCCCTTGCTCGCCATTGTGACTTCACCCGGTATCACTGGGAATTCTTTGGTCCTTTGGTAGTTCCTTCTTATTTCACTCTATTTCTAAATGTTTCATATAACAATTCCTTGTGCAACCAACTCTACTTATCTCTGTGGTATATTTTAATCCTCAACTGGCTTCTTCCTGCTATTCTGTAATCTATTGAGTTGTCACCTCTGTCATCAATTTGCATATGTTTAGTGACTCCAAACTTATTGTAATACTAGCCAGCATAAAATATGTCAACAACCGTTTATTGAGAACGTACTATTGTGCAAGTACCTATCATGGTGCCAGAAACTTTGCTAGGCGTGACGTATTCAACAGTGAGACAAAACAGATCCTCTGCCCTCATGGAGCTTTCAGATCAGAATCAAATGTAAATAAAAAGGTACAAAATCATTACGTCCATTTTCCAGAAGTTTTGGAGTGTATTTTTCCTAAAGTTCACTGTTATAATTATGCATAGAGTCCTAGCCATACCCACAGAAGCCCTCTTCTGAATTTCATTAAAAACAACCGCCCCACACACACACCTGCCCTGCCCCCAAAGAGTTAGGGGAGAAAATAAAACGAAAAGTGAAAAGAAAGTTGCATGCTCTAGGAATCCCTCACAGGTCAGAGAAGACTGCTATGGCCAGAACTTACATTTCTTGCCTTTTGGAAGAGGGCAGTCTCTGCCTCTGTCCTTTCCTGGTTCCTTCTCCTCTCTGCCATCCCACTGATTCATTACAGTGAAATTCAGTTGTTGGAAACAATGAGACATGTGTAAGAAAAATGCCCTTGAGAGGTTTCTGTATCTGTTGTCTTACACTGGTATGAATATTTGGGCAGTTTGTCAGATAATAGATATTTATAGTGCTAGGTGCTAGAGAGATTATTGACAAACCAAAGAGACATAATCCCTGCCCTCAGGGAATTTCCAGTCTACTGAGGAAGACAGATATAATTAAATTAATTATTATTTGTCTTTACTATTAATGTTTATAATGGAATAATCTATGATCAGTTGGGCATAAGCTGTGAATTATTTTCCTTTTGATCTCCTTTTATAAACCGTGCCACACATTTTCCAAGACCTCATCAGGGTTAATGGTGTAATCCTTGGCCATGTAGAATGGAGGTGGGCCACATTGGAAAGAGAGAAGATACCGTTTTCGATTAGTTCTAACTAAGCCAAGAACAATATGGACTATATTGCAATCATAACTTCCTTTGAAAAGTATCGAAGTACTTCATGTATATTATCTAACTACTTCTCAGAAGAGTCTTCTCAGATAAAGGGCATATCTTTTTAAATCTCCATTTATATAAAAAGTGAGGTAAAAGAGGGTATATGACCTGCTTGGCATCTAGAAGAATTTGGGCTATTATGTTGGGTTGTGGGCACATACAGGTAGTGATTGGTACTTTTTCATAAGTCAATTCTTAGAGAGGGACAGCTAGATACAGTAGAAAGGATAGATTTTTGGACCAAGAAGGATGTCTGTTTGCATCTGGTCTCACTATTAACTACTTGTTTGAACCTGAATTTGGAACCCTAGTTTCCCCATCTGTCAAGTTGCTATAATGACCTTGATTCAAAATACTGTTGTGAGAACTATAACACTTGGTAGGAGTTCCAAAAAGTAAATCTCATTACTATTGTTGTTGTTTTCATTGTTATTATATCACATTTTCTACTCTCTTTCTATTCCTGGAAAGACCTTTGTCATTTTTCTGCATACAGTGAGAGATTAATAAATATCATTAATTAACAGGTAGCATAGAGATGGAAAGTCAGTAATTTCCAACATCCTTTCTGCAAATAGCTCCTCACATTGTTGTGTATGATTTTTTATTTTTCACAAGGTTTTTAATGTTTCTGATGATGGAATATTTTGCAGAGGCATTTGCAAAAGAAAGACAAAGGAATGCCTCTGATAATTTGAGTATTTCATGGCTTCTGAATTCCCATATCTGAGGGTGGTTGGTGTCATGGCAAATTGGTCATGAAAACCAGAAATTCTGGCTAGCTCTAACGGTATTTTTTTTCCAGCAGTATTTTAAAAAAATTTTCTAAGCATTTGTTCATCTATGTTATTTATCTAACGTTTGAAATTAAGCCCCTGAGTTTTATATGTATACCACTGAGGTACAAACAGCTGATAGGATCTATTGCAGGCTTCTAAATATACAGAAAATGACTTATTACAGGTATCCTAATGCTTTTAAAGAAGAGAATAGGTATTGTTTTCAGAGATTAAGTTAACATCAGATTCCTGAGAGTCACCCGGTCACTTCCTCTGTCACCAGTTGTTTCTTATATTAAAATACATTGGGCATGTCCTTTTTATCCCTCTCGCTCTCATATTTCTTAAAGATGTACACAAAAAGAAAAAACGTGATGTTAACATCAAGATGCTGTGGGAGAAGCAACACATCTAATGAACTCATATTGGGTCTTGAAATGGTAGATAACGTTTCTTTTCCAAGATTAATATGGTCTGAAGATTAGACTAAATCATGCATAGATATCATTTCCTGATCATCTCATGTGTGTATAGTTTCTTTTTTCCTATCATCTTATTTCCCAATCAGAGCCTTCAATTCCTTCCATACTTCTTTTCCTTCTTACCTTTTTTCCAGGTCCTCACCTAGCTCCCTCTGGGCCTCTCTGTCAAGACAGTGCAGCTTGCTCCTCCCTCACGCCGCTTATTTCTGTATCCCTGGTTTATACATTCCCCACATCAGAACCCCTCATACAGCATCAGGCCCACTCTTATCTTCAGGGGGTCAGCCTCTCGGCAGGATTGACAGGCCTTGCAAATCTTTGGCTGCTGTAATGAAATCTCCAGTTCCTGAGATTTATGAGGTCAGATGCATGAGAAGAGGAAACACCTACAGTTCATGAAATTGTAAAGAACGCCAAGCGCATAGATAGGAGGAAAAGATGCCCAAATTCTTGACAGTTCAGTTTTTTGCCAATGTGGTTTGTGTTGTCTTTAATTTATTATCCAGGTATTGCAGGTATTCAAATGGCCAATTCAGATGCTTTTTGGAGCTCTTGAAATATCAGTTTACATAATTAATAGAAATATACCAGCAGGTGACTGTAATGTGATTATAAAGTACAGTTCTGGCTGTTGGGTGTATTGAATACTTTTAAATGAAATATGTGGAGTGTGTGTACGCATTCAATGTGTTTAAATGAATGCAGCCTTTCCAATCAGCCAGAAAGAAAGGATGTAAATTGCTAGCATGTGTTGTTCAAAATGCAAAAGTAGGAAAGCAATATTGATCTGTGCTGTGGATGTTTATTTACATCAGTTGCACAGTGTTAAGATGTCTGGCCATAATTATCAAGACCTGCCCACCTGTCAAACCGCAATTGGGTTATTTCCCCATTGTCTTGCAGCAGTAAATCTTCAGGTTCTGGATGGGCATTAGACAAATGGAAAAAGGCTACTTTCCCAGAACATGTAATTCATTATGGAAAACAGGTGCCTGCTGAAGATTTTTGCTTTAATGCAGACATATTTTATTATTCATAAAATATTAATGTGAGTAGTCACTACCAGAGTTGTGTGGGTTGTTTTCATGTAAAATTTTCAGTTTTAATATGAGAAGAGAAATTGTAAGGATTCTCCAAACCTTGCTTTTTGAAAAGGTAAAACCATTACACAAATAGTTTCATTCCCTTGCTCTCCCAAAATAGGTTCAAACGACCCTGGTTCCCACTTACGTAATGTGTGAAAATAAGTCTGCTTGAATGTTGTATGCAGTGGATGTTCCGTCCAGAGACAACCTTGCAGTAGGGACAGAGTGACCTTTCCAGAAAAAAAAAAAAAAAAAATGAAATGAAATATACTTTCATTTTCCAGAAATATGCATGCAAGTAAAAATTTGACAGGCTGGAAGAACATAAGCAAATATATCTTTTTATTTGAAGATAAAAAGAAGCAGGGCTGGATAGGAAAGGGAAAAAACCTGTGAAAAAACGGATGATGCAGTTTTTACGAATAAGCAGCTTAATGTATCTTGGCACCCACAGTAAGCCTTGTAGGAGCTCAAAGTGCCTCAGGCAATCTGTGAGCAGAATAGCAATTTTATTACTTTGTCATTAAACCAATTTCACAGCAGTATTGTTTGTTAATGAGCAGCGGCAAACGAGCGAAGATGTCACACACTGGAATAGCAGAGAGATTTGTGACCCAAGCTCACAGCACTAGGATGGAAAGACCACGGCTATAAAAAAGGAAATACTTTGGGATGAAATGCAAAGTCTATACAGCAGAGCTTGTGTTTATGAGCTACCATTTTGCTAAGAGCTGTGAGAGAAATAAAGGTCTGGAAATATGCAGTTAAAACAGGGCCTATAAAATTAAAACCAAATTAAAGTATAGCAGAGGATTACTGCACAGACTGTACTCGACAAAATATATTTTAAGTGATGAGGTGAAATCTAAATCAGTTTTGTTTGAATTTTGTTGGTATTTATGAAATTCAATAAAAAAAAAATGAAAAAATATCCAAACAAAGCAGCTGCCTCACCCTTCTGTGGTCCCTGAGCCATGAACATGCGTCACTTTGAGGAAATTCAACTTGCCAATCCTTAAATAATTAGCAACTTCTTGATTCACACGGTGCACCCCTCTATCTCCACAAAAGCCTTCTCTGTTACTTTATCTATCTGTAAAGATATTGCACATGTATAATAAACACTCAGGCAGAGTCTGATCTGCCTGAAGCCCGTGAATCAAGTGCACCTAGATAGCAGAGGCTGGAAATGAGCTCATCACCTGATGACGTTTTCTCTCTCTCTCTCTTTTTTTTTCCCTCTTTTTGGCATTCCTTTTCATTTTGTCTTTTGTTTTTCTATTTTTTTCTTCCCTTTTGGTTTCCTTTCTTTCTTTTTTTTGTTTTTGTTTTTATGTTTGTGGTTTTTTTTTTGTTTTTTTTTGAGCCAGGGCTAGTCTTACAAAGAACTTGAGGAACAGCCTTGAGGGATGGGAGAAACAGTGCCAGATAGGCACGTTCCTATATCCTTGCAAGGTGTCCCCAGGTGAGTGCTGGAGGGGCTACCTTGCTGAGTCCAAGCAGGAAAAAGTAGTTTATACCACCAGTCCTGGGATCAGACTCGACTCCTCCAGAAAGAGGGTGGGGTTAAGGCAGGAGCCTGGTAAGGAGATGAGCAAACCATAACAGTATCTCCATTTGCAAAGGAGGTTTTTTTTCCAAATACTCTTGTTTGTCAGACTTGCTCCTGAACCACCCCCACTTCTTTGTCAGGAAGGCTCGCTCGTTTGGGTGTGGGCTGATTCAATTCTTTGGGCCTTGTTACTTAAATGTCCAGAACTATGCAGGTGCTTCTTCCATATGAAGGTCCCAACAGCTCCACACCCCCAGGTCCACAGCTAGTCATGGTCAAGTTTGATACATCAGCTGGTTTGTGGCAAATTTACGTAGTTAACTACAATAAACTCTGCGACCCCATCCCAGTTCTCTCTCACTGACCCCCCCCCCCCCGGACCCCCTCCCCCTTTATAATTCAGGTTGGCTAGAGATGTGTATTTTCATATTTTTCTCTCGTGAACTCCAGCTTGGAGTATTAAGGTGTTTATTAATCTTTTAATTTGGTTTGGTTCTATTGTTTTGTTTGCTTTCTTTTCTGCCAATTTTTTGAAGTAATGTTTTGGACTGATTTGATGAAAGGGGACTCTGCAGGAAATGCTCACGGCCACGATCTAGGCAGCGCGCACAGTGGTGGGAGTTCAGCTTTAAGACTGTTTTCTGCCTGACAGGGCAGGACCCCCAGACAAATCACTGGCTGGCTCCGTGGTAGTTGGCAGCCATTCAAGACTGGTCTTGTGCCAGGAGTGTTACTAGATAGCCAGACAGATCAATTCACTTTTACATTCCCGCCATTATTTATAGCCTCACTGTATATCTACTCTTGCTTATGAAGTAATGATTAGCAAATACAGTACACATAAAACATGGGCATTTGTTCTGGAAAGGGCTTTCTCCTGCTGATATTGCAGATAGTTTCACAGGTCACAGAACCTTAAAAAGGATTTAAAGGGCATGTCTTGTGTAGCATTTGTTCTTTTGAAAATGATGCTCCTTTCCCATTTTTGAGTAATTGAAGAGGATAGAAAGGTTTTCTCATTGCTTATGTTTCATTGAATTCTCTGCAGCCCCTGTTCCCACAGATGTTTCAGCCAAACCTGTACAGAGGGAGGTTACATGGCATGGCTTGCTATTTTGCTATTTAAAATGAATGTTTTGTGCTTCCCTTTTGAGTGTGTCAAGGTGAACAAAACCAGAGCTGCTAGCATTTATGGCAGCAAATTTGGGATAAGATTTTTCATGTGCTGAAGGAAACTGACAGGACTCAGTGAAGAAAGACTTTGGCTCACAGTTTTATGTTTTCTTCTTTTTGCTCTTTATATTCTCTCTCTCTCTCTCTCTCTCTCTCTCTCTCTCTCTCTCTCTCTCTCTCTCTTTCTCTCTCTGCGAACACATGATCTGTATCAAGATGCTTCTTGGTCGTACTAAAGAATCTCAGCTAGTGGTGACCTACCAGTTTCTATGAGGATTAGTACTGTATTAAGGCATTTTAAGGGGTGTCAATACAGTTCAGAGTTAATGCTTTGGAGACCATCACACAGCCTGAATCATAGAGAATGGGGAGAGCTTGGCTGTTCCTAAAGGATGTGTGGTGGCCATAAAGTAACTAGTTAGAAGCCTGCATTCTGTACGCTTGTTATCAAATCCACACATTGATTGAGTGATATTTTCCTAGCAGAGTGATCATATAAGACAAAAGAGCATTAGAACAGAAAGAATAAGGGAAAGTGGCCCAGAACCTAAAAACATCAAGCTTTTTGGCAAACTGCTATACCTTCATTGCTTCATCTTTGGCTTATTGTATAATGGCCTTCATTCAGGTGACATTGCAAGTGCCTTTTGTGCCCTCCAGCAACTGAACACATTTTGTATTGTATGTACAACTTGTTTTCGATCTATTGCTACAGACAGTATTGTGACATATTATTGTTAAGGAGACTTACAACTCATGAGAATAAATATTGTTTGGGGGTAAGATTTTTTTGTGTGTTCATTTCTAGAGGACTCTTATATTTTCAGATTTTATTGTGGGCTTATATTTCAGGAGACTTTCTTCTAAATAATTTAAAATGCAGCACAGACAGGTGCACTATGTCCATTACAAAGATGAGAAAAACTGAGGTTTCCAAAAGGACTTACACAATTTCAAACAGAATATTAATGAGAGAAAAAAAACAAGATGAGACTATACTCCTCTAGGATGAATGTTTTGTTTGTTTCTACACTTTTAATTGAACTCCCATAAAACTTAACATTCAAAAAATTCAGAAGATATGTCAGGGGTTATAATGTAGAATGAGGTGAAAACAAAAAACTGTTGATTCCATAATGAAATACCTCTTTACCACCTTGCCCTATATTTTATATCCTTTTACAGTCTGGGGGACACTTTTATATATGCTGTCTCATTTGATTCTCACATCAGCCCTGGGAAGTAAACGAGGTTTGGGTTATTATTCACTTTTTAAAACTTAGGAAATGCAGGCTCTTCAGTGTTTGGTGATTTGTTCATTGCTGCAAAGCTCGTAAGTGTCAGAGACCAGGTCTGACTCTGGGTAATGGAGGCAGCTTTGCCCAATGAATATAATATTCCTCAGCCAAAGTGTTATTCAAGCATATTCATTTTCATATCAGTCTACATCAGCGACCATGGGACTGTTTGGATAGTCAGTCTGAGAGTGTCTCTCCATCGCTGACCTGTGAGGGTGAGATTTCCCACAACTAAGCTCTCACTCTTACGAACAAAGTTAGTCAATTTTTAATTCTGATTTTGCTTTGGTTTTATGTTTAAGTTGCTTTTCCCTTTGCTTTCCAATTAGCACTTGAGTCTTTGTTTCTCTGTTCTAGTGTGGACTATCTAAATGTACTCTGCTTTGCAGGACCACTCAAATTTTATTTTTTTCAACGACGGCTGGGAGGTCACTGGTATATCAGTCTCCACATTGTTTTAAGTATAGAGTTATTGCTAAGTGCTGCCGAAATATGAACTGTAGGAACAACCCAAATGGTGGGGACATGCTTTGGGTGAACCAAATGCTTTCCCACTTCAGGTCAAGAGTAGAAAGATAAAAACAATAAGGCCAAAGCAACCTTGAACTCCGTAAGTTAAGTAAGAGACTAAGAGCCTCGTTTGTGTTTTTCTTTGAAAATGATATGAAGATCAATTCCTTGAAATGATTTCAAACCACGTTAAATAGCATACAATATCAGGGTAACTGAGTCAGGGGGATAGTTAATGACTTATAAGATAAGCTGAGTGACTGTCTTTGAACAGAATGTATGTTTAACACTTCTTATTCTATTGGAACTGTTTCTCTTTTTATTTTCCATACGTCTTCTTTTGACCCTATGATTGATGTAATCCATGGGGCTACCTAGAGTTCTTTGAGTCAATCCTACATATTTCACAGGCACTGCAGGACATCTTTTCTTGGTGATACCTATCACTAGGGCAAACATGTCATTAAAAATTTATCGAAGATGGTTTGGCGGCTTAATTCTACAGAGGCTGCATCCTAGAGAACTTTATGTACCATTTTTGATTAATGAATAGAAAATTGACTGTATTTATTTGGCTCTTCAGAGTTGGAACTGAACAGGGTTTTTTTTTTTTTTTCTGACCCTTCTGAGCCTTTGAGGCATGCTTTTACCAACAAAAGATGGGATCTTCTGTTGCATTCCAATTCTGAGTGTTGGTTAATTTTAAACCTCTACCCATGTAGGTCCAATTGATCAGTTTCATTCTAGATAAAGGATGTAGAACAACACTATTCCACATGACTTCTGCAGAAGTTCCTTTTTTTAAAAAAAATTAAGGTCTTAGCATGTAATTTCTTAATCATTTTACTTTCAGCACACAGGTGTTTCGGAGAATGTACCCATTATAAATTAAGTCAACATTGTATTTCTACTTTCTTCATTTGGCAAAAATGAAGAATAAGAGATTGTCATCTGCCAAAAGTTTGCATGGAGGTCTTTTATCCAACATTTGGGATCCATATTTAGAACCATCAACCCGCATGAATTAAAGCAGTTTTAGTAGACCTGTTTTTATTAGTCGTTCTACACCATTCTCATTCTCACCTTTCTAAGATTTCTGAGAATTAAAGAAAGGTGGTTACTGAAGCGAGGTATAAGATGCTAAGTGTTTCTGGGACTTTAATCTCCAGCCCTTGTTTCTCCTTCTTTTTGTTATTCCAGCATTAACACCTGTGCTCCAAACACTAGATTTTTAGCTTCCACTGTCCTTGACTTCTAGGAACAATGAATAGAATAAATATGCTGTTCTTATGTACCTAAATATTTAGATGAATAATTTGTGCTCTGAACAAAGGCTCACCTATTCTTTATGCCTATTTTTGCCAGTGTAAGGTGAGAAATGTAATACCCTGAAAGATAAAACCTAACAAAATAGCTGAAAATTCAAGCTGTCTCTCTTATTACTTCCTTTTTTCCCATTGACATTCTAATGGTGGTTCATTGTAGATAAAATGACTAAGTGCAAGTTGATAACACAAACTTTGAAGCTCATCCTCCAGTGCTCACGTGATACTAGAAATGAGTGCTATAATTGGACTACTGTACGCATAACCTAGAAACTAATTAGAATTAATTCTTTTGGTAATAATTGGGAACTTTTCTAATCACTCTAAGATTTAAAAAAAAGTACATTATACATGTATTGTATTTCAAATATGTCAACTATTTAGCTAAATATTTCATCTTCACAATAAATTTATGAGGTACACGCCATTTCCATTCTACCTACCGATGAGAAATGATGAATCAGAGAGGTCAAATAGCTAAGAAATTGCAAACCAGGATTCAAATTTTTCTCCTAACATCAACCCTAGTACCTTATCTACTAAGCATATTATCTAGAAGTACTTGCTCTCTGTGCATTTGATTAAGTAGTTTCCTCTACCTGATGTGTTCTGCCTCCTTCTATCCTTCCCATTTCCACCTATCAGAATCCTTCAAAGAGAAGCCCATAGGTCCCTTCCTCTTCCTCTTCTCACCAACATTATGTGTGTCCTTTCTGCACACCCATGACCACTCTCCTGCCAAGAAACTCTTTCCTCTTGTAGCATGGTCAGGTCTTTACTGCAAAACTTCAAGCTTTCCGAGAGCAAGACTGAATCTTCTTCATCCGTGTATGCCTTGCAGTGTTTGGAAGATTGTAAATGTTGGAAATTTACTATGGAATGATTTAAATATTTTCTCCTTGTAATTCTCAGATGATGTTCTGATGCCTTCACAGTACAAATTGGCCTTTACATTTCATCTTCAGGGCAACTCTTTGAAGTAGGTCATATAATGTATTCTCACTTTACAGTTGAGGATATGAAGATACAGAAAGGTTAAAGAACTTGTCCAAAACCACACAATAAGTGACATGGCCAGGGTTCAAGCCCACGTCTCTAAAACCCATGCTCTTTCCATTAAGTTGTGTTACTTTTCTCACAGCATAAAACTTAACAGATTGATGGATAGGTGTATGTCTTGTTTCTCCAATTAAATCAGGAGATCCTTAGGGTATGACATTAATCCCTAATTGAGTGTTTTTTTTTTTTTTCACTTGGCAAATGTGGCCTCTCATACAGGTTCTTCTTTTGTGTGACTTCCCATAAGGTCCTCAGTGCAACGCCAAATAGGCAACAGACACTGAATATAAATTTGTGCAAGGAATTCAAGAATTATATACAGTGGTACCTCGGTTTTCGAACATAATCCATTCCGGAAGACCGTTTGAGTTCTGAAACATTTAAAAACAGCCAGCCGCCAGCTAGCTGAGCTTCAGGATCTTGCACTCAGCGGAAGCCACATGACATGTTCGACTTCTGAGGTGTGCTTGAAAATCAAAGCATTTACTTCCGGGTTTACGGCATTCATAAACTGAAATGTTCATCAACGGAGACGTTCGAAAACCGAGGTAGCACTGTATTCTAGAATTTCTCCAAGTAATCAAAAACTATGAATAAAAGAAAGGAGATGACACAGGAAAACCAGGAGGCTGTTTGCAGGGAGAATGTGCCCTGTAAGGAATGGGAATTGGATTTATTGTAGGTGATGTGGAGATAAGACTGGCATGGAGAGGCTTCCATTCTGAAACGCTCCCATGTGTAAAGAAATCCTAGTCATGTCTATGGCATGAGCGTCTCACTATCGTGCTAATTTTCTTCAAGTGTTCTCTGCCTTATTTCATTGACCCAAAACTCTTTTAGCTTATGTTCAATGTGATTATGAGTTGATGGCCCAAGGTAACATTTTACCCAGGTGTTTCCCTAGAGATAAAAAGATAAAAATCTGAAGATAAAAATCTGTTGAGGATTTCCTTTGTGGAAAAATTTAAGAAGCATGAATTTTTAAGACCGAGTTGTGTTCTGAATTTGGGGATCCTGACAGATAGTCTCAATAAACAAAGAGAATTCAAAATTTGAAAATACAATTGTCATGTAACCCTGCAGAACTGATGAATGAGAAAATTAGCTTGGACCTGTTGAATCAGGTTCAGAGTGAGGCTTATTTTAATTTATTTTTTTCTCCACCAGTCAGACCACATTCCCATACCCACTTCCCTTGATTTTAATGATTTTGAAAATACTAACCACTATAATATTATATGCACTTTCTATATTATTTCTTTATTCTTCCTTAGCACCTATTGGCTCATGAATCTAGATAAGTGAAAAATTCTGATCTAGAAGTCAAATAATTTCCAAGGCTTCATTTTATACATTTGGTCTAAAAATTGGCTCCATTTTCCTGCCTGACTGGAAAATATCAGATAAAGGGTCTCTTAGAACTAAACAAGCTTGTATTCAGAGTGTTGTCAAGATGTTCCCTGGTTCCCAGGAGATGTTTCAGCTGCAGGCCTCTCCTACGACAGTAGGAATAGCCCTAAATATTCCTAATTTCCAAGACCCCCAACTGTGTGTGTGTGTGTGTGTGTGTCTGTGTGTGTGTGTGTGTGTGTGTGTGTGTGGCTTATGTCCAGGCAGATCCTCTAGATAACTGAAAACTCTCTCCACCTGTTTAACCGGCCTTCTTCTTTTGCCTTCTCTGATTGAATAACACTGCCTTTCTCATACATAGAATGGCTTTCTTCTCCTAACTTTGTCCCTATTGCCTTAGCCGTCTTATTTGCCATTGTACAACTTTCACTCGCTTTTATTTTCTAAACTAGGGGTCATAGTGTATATGACCCCTATAGTGTATATGCAAGGTTGATAGGCGCCAGTGCCACCAAGGATAAGGTGTCTCCAGCAGTCATGGAAAGGAAGTGACCATCTCCTCAGATCTTAAGTTTGGTTTCTGCCTTTCTTCCAGCTCCTGTTTCTATGTTACCTTTTGCATTTGTTTGCTAGGGCTGCCATAACAAAATACCAGACTGGGTGGCTTAAACAATAGAAATTTATTTTCTAACAGTTCTGAAACATGGAAGTCCAAGATCAAGGTGTCAGCAGGTTTGGTTTCATAGAGGCCTCTCTCTCCTTGGATTGCCCGTGGCTGCCTTCTCTATGTGTTCTCACATGGTTTTACTTCTGTGCACCTGTGTCCCTGGTGTCTCTTCCTCTTATAAGGACAACAGTTATGTTGGATTAGGGTCCCACAGTAATGGTTTCATTTTATCTTACTTCTTTAAAGACCGTATCTCCAATGTGGTTATATTCTGATGTACTGGGGATTAGAAGTTCAACATATAAATGTGGGGGAACACAGTTCAGCCTATAACTCCTTCTTTCCCTATCACTATGTATACCCTGGAATGGCTGTATCCGTTCTACATAACCACGTAGAACACGTTAAGTCAGAAATCTGAGTCCCACCTTTGCCACTTAGGAATAGTGTGCTCTTAGGCATATTATTGGATTTTGCTAAGTCTCAGTTTCCCCACCATAAAATGGAAAGGCTAATAATATTACCTGCTTTATAAGGTTTTTGTGAAAATTAAATAAATACATATATACACTCAATTTAGCGCCTGGCTCAATAAATGTTTATAGTAGTATGGATGAGGGTGAATTATGAAGCCCTCTTAGAAAAGAAGATTTTGATTATAATCAAATTATGGACATTAACTGACACCTAAAATTTTTCATCTAAAATATAAATTTGCTACAAGTCTCTAGAGTTTTCACTAAATGTTTTCCTTTTTCTCCAAGCCGGAATTTGTTGGTGCATCGTCTAGGAGAGTAGTGATCCACAAAGAGTCGTGATGACCGTCCATGCCAAATTTTCTATAGTACTAATTGCAAATACATATGTATTGCCCCCATAAAAGTGTATTCATATTTAGAAAATTGGCCCCGATTTTTGGTCCATCCATGGTCATCAAAATAAGTATAGCACAGGCTACCACTTGATTCAGTGAGCTCCATTTAGTCAAGAGATTAAATCCAGTCCAAAGATTCATGGACTGTTTGCTTCACTTAAATGAATCAGTGACTCACAGTTACTGATCAACCTACTAATGCCACCATTCATAAATGGGAATGAGCCAACCCCTGCTGGCATAATTATCAGAGGGAGGAGGAGCGGGATGGGCACTGAACAGCTGATGGCTCTTCTCACTTCTGAAAGGGGGCCCTTGAGAGGACAGCCTATAGGTGGGCAGGGCAACGGTGACACCTCCCTGGGGTCCCATCAATGCCGTGAATTTACCGAGCCTCAGCTGTCAAAGAACAATAAATTTTCCTTCAAAATATAAAACATAAATCAGTGTTTCCCCAACACGGAGAGGCAAGAAGAAACTAAATCCCCGTAATAATGAAAAGAATCCTGTTAATTAAATCAGCAAGGTAGAGAGCTTCCCTCCCAGCACACTGCCCCACTGAACAGTAGAATACCTTGGAGACTGAAGCTGAAATCCAAGCTTTTTCTAGGTTGCAAGCCAGCATCCTGAGGGAACATTTAGAAGAAAAAAATCCTTAAGCACAGGACAAGTAAACACAACTTTTTTTTTTTTTTTTTTTTTTTTTTTTTTTTTTTAGTTGTACTTGGATTATATTTATCTGGGAAGGGAAGTTGCAAAACAAATTGCAAACCAGGCTCAGCATATTTGTGCCAACCCTTATCAGATTTGCCACCAGTCAAGGGTAAACTGAAGGCCGGGTCGTTGTGAACTAAAACAAAAGCAAATACATGGATGCTTAGAGGAAAGCAGACAGATATGCCATTTCATTCTAAAATTAATTTTTTCAGCCGTGGCCTGTTTCAACTTATTTGTCTCTTACAACAATGATTAAGTGTTTACTTCACACGTCTTTCTCTATGTCCTACAAAGCTATTGATATAGATTTGTGGGGTTTTTTTTTTCAATGCTTGGTTAATTGGCTGGTCTGCTAAGAGAGTCTGTTGCTGCGGTTGAGGAAAGCTGGAAAAAATAGAGGTTAAGGTTTCTTACGAATCTGTCACATTTGGGAATTGAGGGCCGTATAATATTACTGCCCTCAAGCCACGGATAGCAACTTCTATTCCCATCAGCGGGAGCCCTCACAGGGAGGAAAGCCACACCCTCTCCAACCCAGTCAGTTTTTGGTTTTACTCTCCAAACCAATGCACTTCCACCCATAATCTACTGACCTTTAAATCGGTTTTGACTGCCAGAGGGAGCACTTTTCAAATTGGAGTCCATTCACAGAATCTGAAACTTCCCTTCTGCACTTGCCCACATTGGAAAATACAAAAACTACCCAACTTTCTTCTAGACCTCACCATTTAACTAATCTTTCACGCAGTGATTAATCACGTACTAGTTATTGCACCAGTGTCTTTGAAAAATAGGTTATACGTGCCATAGGACATATATGAAGTATGTCAAAGTTCATTCAGATTTATATTTGCCTAAGGCAAGGATATGTTTTTAATCTTTTGGCACTAGAGTGTTCTTACCATCATGGGCATTCTCTTTGTAGTACCCTTTATCCTTTGTGCAGTCCGTAACCCACAGGGACACACTTAGAAAGATCATTTTCAGTATTGAAAGTGGCTAGTGCTACTAGGGGACCAAAGAATAGGGTATACTTTTGTACTGATGAGTAGAATTGGGTCCACAACCCATCAGCTCCCACCATACCACCAAATACTTTGACCTTGGAGGTGAGAGTGGCAGGAAGAAAAGAAGTAGCCAATAAAATTGGTTCATTCCTAGCTCTAGATGGCTAAGAAGAGCTTTAGGAATCAACAAGTGTCCGTGATATGATATCTAGTTCATTTGACTCCTGGGGGCGAAGCAAAACAAGATAGCGGAGCCTATCTCAGTCCCAACTGCTTCTCTCCAATGACCCCATCCATAGCCTGTGCTCAGGCAGCTTACGGATCATGATCTGATTTCCTTTTAGCATGGTGTATTTTTTTCCTTATGACCTTTCACTGGAGTACCTGTGTGCTTGTGGGGAAAAAACGTCTACTTAAGATTTTTTGTGTTTTTTTTTTAAACTGAGTGTCAACAGAGATTTAAAGTCCCAAGGTATGTTTATGAAAAACAAGTGTGTGTATATGTGTGTATATAAATTCAATGTGTGTGCATGTAGGCGTATTGCAAGAGACAAATTTTGAGGTTTCTAAACTTACTATTCTTTTACTGTTTCTTTATAATCTTGCCCTGCAGGAATTTAAGGAAATGGTTGCTTAACATTTGTTATTTGGAAATGGCTAATAGGTGATATAAAAGCTGTGTTTCACGGGCATTATAAATGAATATCTTCAGTCATAGATATATGGGTGGGGCCCTTGAGATGACAGCATATAGGTGACCAGGGCAATGGAGAATCTGAAATGAAATATAGATTTAATGCAAGTCCAAATGTGTGTCCGGTCAAAAGTTCACCTTTAATTTCTTAAAATATAAGCCCCTTAACCACATCTATGGATTAACTTGGAAAAATAACCTAGGTAGCATTTATTGAGCATCTACTCTAAACAGGCTACTGAGCTAGGTACTAGGAACAAAGTAAGTCAGAATTCAATGGTAGCAGTAAACAGTTTTCTTCAATAAGATTCCAAAATCAAATATTAGACATAGTATTATAATTCTGCCTTACTGTTTAAACAGACCGTTTGTTTTATTTGTATATCTGTATAGCTACAAAGTACCTTTTCCACTTTTGTAGACAAGGTTTTGAGTGATGAACCAGAGGCAGGTGTGGACAGTGGAAACAAGTTCCATAAAAACTAGCAAGCCACTCCATAGCCTGGGGACAACTGTGACATACACCACCATTTTCTGTTTACATCGACATCATTTTGATAGTTTTTTTAGTACCTTTTTTCTTTCTTTCTTTCTTTCTTTCTTTCTTTCTTTCTTTCTTTCTTTCTTTCTTTCTTTCTTTCTTTCTTTCTTTCTTTCAGGAATGGGATGAGGGTCAAATCTTCTGGTTAGGAATTTTCAAAGACAAAGTTGTAAAAATAGAAAAATAAAGTGTGCATTCTTTTACGTATTTGGGTATGACAGATTAATCGCAAGGCAGGTAAGGAGATTGTTTAATCCCTCACCAAGGTGGCAATCGCAAATGCTTTGATGTCATCTGGTCGCAAGGCCCCTGAGACTTTTTGAGGAACCAAATTTACTTGACACTATATGGCCTGCCTATTCCTTGTAGTGTTCACAACAGAAAGGAAAAGGTCCCTGCACCTTCTTGTTTCCTTCCTTTATTGTAAGGTTTGCTTTGTTTGTTTGATTTTAAAACTGCCATTATGTGAAAGTGTTGCAAGTATAAATAATTGAGAAGATAACTCTGTAGGGAAACCACTTTTGCTGCCTTTGTGCAAAGGAAGCTCATTATGGCTCTGAGCTGCAGCATTCCATAAGAGCAATTATGCAACATCAGTATGTCATGGATATTAACCAAGGGGAGTAGATAAGAGGCAAGAAAATAATTTTGTAACTTATTTAATTAAATTTATTTGGTTTTTCAAATAGTTCCTCTAGTGTATAATTTACCCCGCCACTCCCTGGTTACAGTGGTCTTTGCAAGACTGTCGTTCAGCCTTTGTTTTTTTGGCATTCCTCCCCAATTCTGTATGGACCGCAAATGGATTTACATTGGGGTTTAATTTCCACCCAAGGAGAGGTTACCCATGAAAACAGAACCATAATTTGGTCATGAGGTTCTCATCCCCCCCTAGGGCTGGATACCCAGTTAATATATGTTAATACAGCAAAGTGAACAAAAGGTTAAATAAGTGGGTCAGGCTGCAAACGGGTCCTGTGCTGCTCACTTCTGCTTAACCGGAAAGAAAAGCCCATAATGGCGCTCGCCTGACGTTCACCCCCATCATTTTTAGAATTGCTTTGCCAATCCTTCACAGCAAATAGTAATTTTAAGTGGACCAAAACAGAGCTCAGGGTGTTTGCACTCCATGGTAATGACAGAGTAGCTGTGCTCCCTGGAGTCAATAAGCCCAACAATTGAGTCATTTTTGCCTCCCGCGCGAGTGAATCACTGCTGTTAGGCTGAATGACAGGATCGCTTAGAGAACCAGAGCCCTCCACCAGCTGACCTCATCCCGGGACGGCGAGGTTCATAGGGCAGGCAGGTGGTGTTTAACACAGTTCCAAGTAAAAGCTGATTTTGTACGTGTACACTCTGTAAACAAGAAAGTAGAATTGGTTTTGGGGGGTGGGGGGACGGCAGAGGGAGGAGCATTTGATGTACATTGATGTACTGTATCCAAAGGAGTACTTTCTCTTTTCCTATCTCGTTCCCTTCTCATTTCTTTTCCCCTTAACATCCTGCCCCCCCACCTTCTCTCTCTCTCTCTCTCTCTATCTCTCTCTCTCTCTCTCTCTCTCTCTCTCTCTCTCTCTCTCTCTCTCTCTACCCCGCCTCTATCTCTCCTTCTCCTCCATACACAGAAGTCTAACATCTGTAATAGACTTGCAAAAGTTAAAGGGCCACAATCCAGTGAGGGTTCTGATTAATGAAAGATGCAGAGGGTACTGAAAAAAAAAGTCTTACACGCAAGATTAGTCTTCAGTTTCTGAGAGGCATTCTGAAGCAGAAATTTTAAGCGTACATATAAAATACCCAACGATAGGTTTTTAAAAAATATTTTATGGAGTGGGAAAATGGACGAAGTAGGAAAAAGGAAAGATGAGAGAAAACATCCCAGCCTAAAATCACTCCCTAATGATCAAACTACCTTTGAGATAGAAACATTCTAAACAGTGTTTCACACCCAGCACATTTTGGGGTCAAAGGTCTATGGAATACTCAGTTTTTATAATAATCGTGGGAGGTGGGCTCATGAGCAGGTAAGACATAAACCCAGACCCCTACAAGTGCTTCTCTGTTTCTGAGTCTGACTTGGGCAGATAAGAAGATGGAATTTCTGTTTTCAAGTTGATAAATGGTTTAAAAGTACAATTTTGTTTAAACACCAGAATACGGCTTCATTTTTTTTCAAATCCTTGGAACCCTACTGCCCCTCAAAATCTTCATAACTAAAGTTACGAATTGATTTGTACCATCATGCCTTCTTCGAGGTTCATAATATGTGTTAGCCTATTAAAGCCATGACATAACGTGCAGCAAAGGAAGCATCTTTACTTTGTTTCACTTAATATTATTTCCCCTACATTTTATATGACCTATCACCCCTAGTTTGAAGAAACACCTAGTGACACCAGTGTCCCTGAGGGCACAATTTTGGAAAAACTTCCTTAGAAAGCTATGGGATAAAAATATATTTAAAGTTTGCTAGTCTCCTTTCCTTTCTCCATCTCACAAATTTTCCCCCTTCACTTCCTAGTCACTATTCCTCTATCCTAACACACACACACACACACACACACACACACACACACACACACACTACTTCATTGTATATGAACTATATACTCAGTTCCCATTACTTTTAGTTTATTCTCTTCTCTCAAGTCAACCAGACTTATCATGCCAATATAACTATAGCATGTGTTCCCCAGCCTAAAAAAGTGTGATGCCCAGTTTCTCCCAAGTGAAGTCCATCTCTTCCTTCACCATGGCATCCAAGATTTGTCTCTAATGCCCATATGGAATCAGACCTTCAACCTAAAGCCTTTAGTCTGTATTTTTAGTTGTTTCCTAGTGCAAAGAAAACTAGAGCAGAACCAGGAAGCCAGAGTTGTTGTTTTCTATCTTAGTCGCCCCACTCAGAAGAAAATCCATTTCATCTGGGATTCAGCTATGCCACTTACAAAATGAGGAAAAGAAAATCCCTGTGGGCTCTTCTGTTCTCAATTCTACGTGATGTCCAAAATGGAGGAACCCTCCATCTCATTCAATTATTCATTCACCAAACATTTTATTGAGGATGTACTGCATACTGGATATACTCTCAATAACACAGAATTAAGATGTAGTCACTGCTCTCTAAGGCTATTTGGTGGGAAGCTAGACAAGTAAATTGTAAACGTGATGTTGAATAAATGCTGTGATGGGCAAATTAGCCTAGTTCTATGACTGTGGAACCAGGGAAATTACCTCATAGAGCTGTTCTCTGGTAAGAGTTTTGAAGGGTGTATTGACCAGATGTTTATGGGAGAAAGGCCATCCCAGACAAAAGGAATAGTGTGTTCCTAGTAAGTTAGCCTATTAACTTTATACTTATTAATCGTCTTTTTGTTTATTTGTACATTACTTGATCCAAAGTAAGAATCTTTGGCAGTTAAACCAATTTCTAAATTAAATTAATTTTGATAGCTGATGATGTTACTTTACCTGTACTGTGAAAATGGAGATAATTTAAATATGCCATCATTTCTATTTCTAATAGTTTAGTTAAACCACCTTAGGAAATCTGATAGATATGAAATACGAATATGCTCTAAAAATTCTTTCAAACTGTGGTACAATGTGTTTGCTTCTTTAGAGATTATAGCTTTGTGTGGAATGTCAGAATCAAAAGTTGATGTCTTTATTTCTCTGCAAATCAAGAGGGGAAAAAAACCTCACTAACTAACCCTCTAACGCTAAAATATTTAAGGACTAGAGCAGATGTGGCATAACTGCTGATTTGCTAAGTCTCTTGTGATTTATAAAGATATATTTTATGTCTTTTATGATCATGGGATGATGCTAAAAATGTAGGAAATAATACTGTCACATTGGAAAGACTGCATGTAACATCTCTGGAGAAGATACAGAATGCTATCTGCCTGTCAAATCAAAGTAAAAAATGTTTAATTTGTTATTAAGAAGATGCAGTCAGGAAATTTTGTTTGGAATTTGGTCTTTGATGTCTGAACATCATACATGTGAGGACATTAAGTCATGTGTGCCTGAATAGATTTTTTTTTTTTTTTTTGCTTCTTGACATAACGGGGTATGTTTTAATAATATTTTTAAAGATTATTGTTAGATGTATAGCTGTTAGAACTATAGTTTATTTAAAGAAACTAAAATGTTTTAGATCTTTGATTTTTTTTTCCCCTCCCTTTGGCACTTGTTCTAGATGCCAATATAAACTGGTTAAATGGCATTTGGTTTACACAGAAAGACTGTACTATATAAGCATATTTATGATATTTTGTTTGCTGGATCTTTTTCTTAATATTACTTGACTTTCTGTGTTTTAATCTCATTTTTTTTCCCGTATTTTGGGTTGAAGCCACTCTAAAGTTTAACACCTAGGAGATTTCTCACTTATGGTTCCCTTTAAAAGTGCTAAAATCTCAGTCTCTCAAACAAGAGACCACGCTACAATTTAAAGAAAGCAGTGGTATGGATAAAGGGCCCTAAGAATGTTGCCACCGTCTGCATGTCTTCTGCCACATCCTTTCTTTTAAACCAGCAGGAGAATAGAAAAAAGGATAAGAGCCTGACTCTTGCAAACACTTCTGGCATGTCAAGCTGGTCTTCTGAAGTCTCCCCTGCTGCTTTAGAAAAAGGAGCCCCACAGACAAATGAAAGGGTCATGGGGACATTCACATGCATACACCTTCCTCCCAAACACCAAGTGGTTTTGGATTGCCAGGGTGTTGGGATGGTTTGGCTGGAGTTGAAGAATAGAGACTCAAGAACCATTTGTTTCCACACCCTTTTGGGTGAAGTGCTATATTTTCCACCTTAAAAGCCCATTTAAAAAGAAAAGTATGTTTTGAAAGGAAGGCACAATTTGGAAGCCATCACCCTTAATGGAGTCGCTTTTAAATGTGACACTTTGTCGTATCAGTTGTCTTCCAAATTAGTTGTCACTACCTAGAGAAAACTCACCCTTGATTGTCTTATGCTATTGCCAAAAAATATAGAGTCCTATATCCAGTTCTCAAACTCTAATAAATTCCATTATTAAGTATGGAATGGAATCCAACTTGTGTGACAATCCACAGTGGGACAGGTATGTTGTTACCAGTAGCCTCTAATCCAGTCACACAATTTATTTCAGAATTAAAAGAAGCAAACTACACCTAATAGAAATAAGGCCATGATCACTGAGGTTTTCATTGACGGTTGACTTGGCCAGCCTTTAGTAATAGAGGATTTTGTAAAATCTGGAGGCTATGTGAAGAGGAAGTAATTTTTTTGGAAGAAGCCAAGCAGTTTATTATGCTTGTTGCCGCAGCTTGGAAATATTCGTATAGTTTTGCAGTTTTGACAAGATTAGAGGGTTTTGAGGTTAAAGTCACTTCTTTTTAACCTTTGTCTTCCTTTGTCCTTTATCTTGAGTGGTCTGTATAGCTTCTCAGCCTGCAAGTCCCACTGTTAATTTAAAGATAGTATTTGGAAAAGTGAGTTTCCCTCTCCTTGCCACAACAAATAGGAATTCCTTCTCCATTTCCAGTTTTCATCAACTGTATACCATAACATCCCAAACGTAGATGCTTAGGTTTATCTTGGTATCTTGTATATTTGTATTTCTTCTTTGCTACCTAAGCACAATTTATCAGCAGTTCTCCAAGCTAAATGTCCCACTTCTCTTTCGTTTCTACCACCTTCACTGGGTTCACTTTATTTCCCTCTTCTGCTTGGATTAGAGAATAGCTTTCTACCTTCTCAGCTTCCAGCTTCTCATCAGTTCATCCTATACAGAACTCTTGGAATAGATCTTCCTCAGGTATCATATTTTATTTTATCATGTGACCAGTCAGGAATTTCAGGAGTTCAATTTATCATTGAAGAACTTCGCCAGAGTAGGGGAAATAGGGAGATGTTGGTCAAGGGGTACAAACTTCCAGTTAGAAGATGAATAAGTATTGGGGATCTGATGTACGGCATGGTGACTATAGGTAATAATACTGTGTTAGATACTTGAAAGTTGCTATAAGAGAGTACATCTTAAATGTGCTCCCCACAGAAAAATGAAATGGTAATTATGTGACATGATGGAGGTTTGGGCTAATGTTACAGTGATAATCATTTTGCAAAATAAGTATCAAATCAACATGTTGTATACCTTAGATTTACAGGATGTTATATATCAATTATATCTCAATAAAGCTGGGGGCAAAAAAGCACCTCCACCAGCTTGTCTATTAACTGTAGCCATGTTTTCCAGACCCAAACCAGGAGCCCGTCTGATTAACCTCCATCTGACTTCCTTAATTGACCCTATCACACTTATTTAGTGGGTGTGGACTGTGTTGATTTGTAATTATTATGTATTCTCAACTTGAGATTGTTTCTGTGGGTGTGAAGAGTAAAAATCTTGAAAGGCACGGACTGCATTTTCAAAATTTTAAATATATATTGGAGACAGAGCCATATAATTATATATTTATCTATTACATATAATTTCTTATTATATATGACCGTGTCAAATTTTTGTCATTAAACTTGTCTTTTGTTAAGTACAGAATGTGGAACTTACCAATGTGTGACAATTACAGATTACTACGGACCTTAAAAATTGTTTATTCTGATTGTTTTGGGACTGAAAAAGGACAAAAATAGGCATTACCTAATTACTGCTTCTCTACACCTTTCTCTCCCTCCCTACCATCTCTTCTCCCCCTCCAGAACCCAGCCTCCCAGTAGGATATACACACCTCCAGAGAAAGCATCTACTAGTCCAATTCTCTGAACATTGAAGACATGGGTGCTTAGGAACTTTTGACTGATCAAAGGGGGACATAGGATAAAGCAAGAAATGAGGCTGAGAAAAATCTATTCCCCTCCCTCCCACCCCGGGGAAGTGAGAAAGGGGAGAAGAGAGCAAACCCCAGAACACGGCATAATGGAGTAGAAGCAAAGAATTTTAGTAACCATTCTTTTCTCTTTTGTTTTCAGCATTCCCGCCACCCATAAAATTCCTGTATTTGACCTATGTGGTAATATGTCTAAATATCCTAGAGTTGATAACTCTCATCCTTGCTTCCAGCAGCTGCAGAGAAAACTGTAGCAGTTTATGGTCTGATATGTGTGGGTGTGTACACATACATATGTACATATATGTATGTGTATAAATGTATGTATACACACATATGTACATGCACCCACATACATATGGCTGATGACTTCTCATAGTTTATCTTAAGGTCACATTGTTTCATCTTCTACTTGGTTGACAGGGCATTTCTGACCTGACAGATTTATTCATTGCAAACAGAAGCACACTGTGGAAACCAGTCTAATTCTTAGCAAGACAATGCATGTGGCTTGTGCAGGTTTTGTTGCGGATTTTTTTTCCCCCTTATATATTACTCAGGGAAGCCTATGTCAGTATAAATCAGTGGTAGTGAAATCAACATTATGGCATCTTTGATATTGCATTTGCTAAAGCCTTTCTGGTTGTTTAATTCAGTAGTTAGTGATTGATATTATAGACAGTGGATAAACATTTTTGATAGATCTGTTTGCTCACAGATGAAAAGACTCTAATCCTTTTTGCTCTTTGATTTAAAGAGTGTGACACCATTGGAGATGAAACAGTTCAAATGTGGTCATCATAGGTTGGTGGCACTAAAAATAGAAACTCACTTAGGATAAAATTTGCTGTCAGGAAAAATGGAGCATTCTTTCTGAACTCAGGAACACGTGGTTCATGTGAGATTGCTTGTAGATGGTTGCTACAATAAGGCTTCTTTCATACAGGTGTGTTTATGCCCCAGGCTTGCTGGCCACAGTCCATTCCATTTACAGAAGCTGAATTAAACAATAACTACCGCATTGCAAAAAGTGGTGGGGGGAGGGGAGGGGGAAAGGTGAGCGTCAAAGGAGATGCCTGAGAGCTTTGTTAGGGCCAAGAAAAACCCTGTTGCAGTTGTCAGAGCTTGTTGATGTTGCTGGGAAAGGCACTTTTTTTTTTTTTCTCCTGGATTTTGTGGTTCTGCCTTAGGAAAGAAAGTAAAATAGAACGGAAGAACAAAGTCCTACTCTATAAATCAGCAGCTGCTCCTTGCCAGATCAAAGGAGTGACATTTTTGCTCCTGGACTACTTGTCCACTTGAGGGCTTGACAGGCAGCTAACAGCTGGCCTGCTAGACTATATGGGAGAATCAGCCTCCATCTTCTTCCAAGCAGATGACAAGCTAATCAGAGAGAGATCCATAGCACCGGGCGTGTGAGTGCACCTTGATCTCCTCAAACATATCTAATACATAATTGCTAAACAGTTTGGTGCATTTTTGGCAAGTTAATGCTTAGGTGGTTTCCACTGAGAAGTAGGATAGAGAATTAATACTTCCATCAAAGGTGATCATGAAAACTAAAAAGATACTAGATTTGTCAGGATCTTACTCTCTCAGTGTGAATTAGTACATGGCTAGGAACATAATGAGAATTGGCTAAAATGTATGTTATTGAGGATCAAGTGACTGGTTGATTTTTTCAAAGCCCCGTCAGGCTGTGGTGCTTAGGTAGATGAACTGGCAATTGGTTAATTGGTAGGTTTGAAAATTATTACTCGTGCTTTTTATGCTGAGATAGCTGAATGAAGTTGGAGATGTATCTTCCATCTGCAGAGTTGTTTTCAAAAGCGCTATAAGGTGTGTAGGTCTATAGATCTGGAATTTTAATGTCCGTAGTAAAACTTTCAAAGTAATTCATTTTCTAGTTGATTTCCATCTGCAATAAATCATGTACAGGATGAAGTAATATACTGCAACTTATATCTATTGACTTAGTATTTTATCTTTAAGAGGATAGATCCTAGATATGAATAGCTCAGGAAGTTTGCGTGTTTTCTCCTCCCTTTGCTTTCAAGTAGCTTTGAAAGATCACTTTTATGGTGCATGATAAATAGGCACATATGAATAATCAGGAGGCATTCTGTGAGAGTAACAGTGCTTCAAAATCATAACCTGCTGGGAAGTTTAGTTGCATGCCATTGGCTGTGATGATACTTAGGGAATAGTGTTTATTGTTGCTCAGTATTGTAAAGGAAATAAAAGATAATTCCCTATCTTAGAGGAAATTTCTCAAATACTTTTATTAAAAAGTCTACTATTGGCCATATAAGCCTTAGTCAAATAACATGCCAAATTCTCTAGGTCACCTTTAACATTTTTTTTAATTATAAAAATAATCATCCTTATTATTAAAAACTCAAACGGTACCGAATTACATTAAATGCAAAGAAAACTCTACCATCTTCCTCCTCTCCATTTCTGAGAGATAACAGTTCCCACAAAAACACTATTGGCCCAGCTTTTCCTTTAGGAGGTACAGATGGAGTAAAATGAATTAAATTATTATAAATCGCTGCCCAGGGCAAGTGATTAAAAGACTGTTTATATCCAAGATAACTAAAGAGAATAGTACATGCATTTTCACAGCTAAGGTTTATGATTAAAACTTGACCTCTGAAAGTTTCTATCTCAGGCAGAGTACTAGGTTATCTACTTGGTACGTGAACTGGAGCAGAATTTCTCCAACTTAAATGTGCATAGATCACCAGGAGATCTTTTAAAATTCTGATTCAGATTCAGCAGTGCCAAGGTTGGAACTCCAATATTTCTGCAGTTCTAACAAGCTCAAGGTAATGTTTATGTGGCTGGTCCAGAGAACATAGAATTGCAAGGATCTAGAGAACCATTAAGAGAGTGTGATTCCAAAATAGCTCTCCCCACCACCCAGCCCCCCAGCAGATGTCTGCGCCAGTGTTGGAAATCCCCACTAAATTGGTTTAATAGCCACCCACCTCATTCTCATAATTACCTTTAAGAGAACACAGGTCTTTAGGAGGGGACATTGGCTAGTGCATTTTGAGTGTAAGCTAATATTTAGTGAGCTCTTACTATGTACCAGGCAGGTGCTGTGCCAAGGATTTAATCCCATAATCCTCCAAACAATGTGGGTCCAACTATTGCCCCAGTTTACAGATAGGGGACAAGCTGAGGCTTGGGTTAAGTAGACTTACCCAAGGTCCCACAGCCATGAAAGAGCAGAGAATATGAGCCCATACTCTTTGCCACTTTGCTCTTTGGAGAAGTCTGGAATATGGAATAATTGAGAAGGTGGGGCACTTTAGTAAAAACCTATGTGAGCCCCTGTAACGTTAGGGAAGAATTAGATAAAAGAAAGAATATTGAAGGAACACAGGAGAAGGACATCAAAGATAAGTATCACCTACTTGATAATTTTGCCCAGGGCCTTATTCATGTAACATGAATACAACACTTGAGGAATATTCAGAAAGTTACGAAAGGTTTGTGATTCCAGGTTACTATCATGTTTTCATACTGTAAATTTATGAGTATTAGTTCATTTGTTTTTAGAGCTGTGGACAAACCTGGTACCTATCAAATTATAAATTAAGCTGTAGCTCACGGAAATTAGGTATAAACCATGGATGTGTTTTTAAGTTGCCCATGAACCTCATTCATTTAACTTAACTTTGCTCACTGTTGTCTGTGAGAAAAGACCCATTGTCTAGCCACCAGTGAAACATTTATGTTTGTGACATGACTCAATCATTCGTGTGCCCGAGTTCATGGTCAAAGGCGTTCAACCTGCTTAATTTATTGATTTAACTATTTCAGTGTGTCTGACGGAGAAAACCCCATTCTTAGCCATTACCACAGCACAGAAAAAGACTTGCCCTTTTTTTTTTTTTTTTTTTTTTGTTTGAGAACTAAGATAAAATGAAGAAACTTGATAAGTGACTTGCCAAGGTTGAGGCTTCCTTGTTTCAAACACCAACCAGTCGCAGGCATTGTGAATAAACACCTTCTCCCACTGATGAGCCAGCCCCATAGCTGGGGAAAGTAGAGAAGGGAGTGGGGGAGGGGCGGTTCACTTTTTAACAGGTTCCTCCGCCCCCCACCCCATCACCAAGCTGCCTATAACACCTCTTCCAAATTGATCTGATCTCTTGTCACCAGTTCAGCCCCCTTCCTTGACCAGGCCAATCCATGTAAAAAGTTCAATTCCAGGGATTCTTGATTCCTCCTTAGTGTTCAGGGCTGGCGGCTTTCCAGGTGACTCCACGGAGGCCTGCACTTTCTAACAAAAGGAATGCTGCTGAAAGGAGTTGGTTACCAGGTGTGGCATGAAGTTAGTGAACCAGAAAGGAGGGATTTATCAGCCCTTTAAAAAGGGGGAGAGGGGAGAAAGAAAGAATGGAAAATAAAGCAACCAACAATCAGGAATGACACCTAAGCCTACTTCCACCAATCTGAAATATGCTTTGGAATGAAAAGCCTTTGAAAGAAAAATCGCAATGGTCAGATTTCGGTTGCAGACAAGTATGCAAAGCTGAAAGGTTTGGCTTTTCTGTGAAGGGTTAAGGTGGGGATGGGTGGGAGGAGCACCGTGAGACGTCTCTCCAGCAAGACAGCAAGATGAAGTTTCAAGGATATTTTGCTACCTTGGATTTATTATTTTTAATATACTCCTTTTTCATCTCCAAGTTGACTCAAAAAGGCCTCATGATTCTTGGAAAGTCATTGAATTTATTTCTATAATTAAGTTATTTTTAAGGGAACAGTCCTAGTATGTAAGTTTTAAGGATCACACATGCTAATGCATTTTCTATTTTAGTAAAATTTAGTGAGAAAGTAGATAGTATTAATAGATATTCTCCTGAGCTTCTCTGTGAGCCTGGATACTAACTTTGTGTTCAATACAAATCAATGGAACTAGTGCACTTTAGGGTACTCATTCCCTAAGGAGTCACTAACGGGATTATCTCTAACCCTTAAAAAAAAAAGTCACAATGAGGCTAATGAAAATTTTTTTTCTAAATGAAAATCTGGATAAGGCACTAGACTTACTAGCACATTTTATTTATGGCATTTATCATATATGGTATGTTTTACATGAGAGTTGTACAAGCCTCAGAATGCTTTTAAGAGCTATCTCATCTCTAAGAGAATACTTTGTAATTTCGGGTTAAATTGTTTGTACCAATAGAGAAGTATATTATATGTCCTCAACTTCAAAATCATTCCGGATGACATTAAAACTTAGAGAACTTTTTTTTAATATCAGATACAGATGAAAAACCTCACAGTCTTTGGATTGGAAATAACTTGTGGGGGTTTTCATTAAAGTTGGGTGCAGCTTGCTGCATTTTGGTTAGTTGGATGTCTTCAGCAATTTTTCAAATGTTTTGGGTTTGGCAAAGTCCAAAATGTTTTTGCCAAGACCCTCTTTTCCCCTTATTTTTTAAACCCGTGTGAAATTCAAGGATAACTTAATCCATATGTGTCTGATTCATTTACACTTAACTCATCAAAATGTTATTTTGTAAGACCCATTTAATATTCAAGAAACCTTTTGAGCCTTTTTGAGACATCTTTTGTCTTTGAACCAGCGAGTTTTGTTTTTTTTTCATATGAATGGAGGTTGGACTTTGAAAGATTGAAAATCGGTTGATTTTCAACTTAGAATTTTTCAAATTCTAAGTAGAATCAAAACTTGATATTGTTTACTGCTTGAGCACGAAATACATTCATTTTAAAATATAAGTCAGAGGAGTGGAAAAAATGTCATGTCATATAATTTTGGGGAAAGACACATTTAGAAATTTCATCTTAGTAATGTTAAAAAATACAAATGACTCCTAATATTATTTTTAATGTATAATTAAATGGCTCCATTTTATGTACATTGATGTGTTTTTTTAAGAGTGGCCTGTGGATCATCAGTACAGTGGGGAGATTTCATTTTTTAGTGTAGAAGTATTATTAGTGTACTTATTAATTGTTAATTTTAATAATGATATCTATGGTGTTTATAAGATATCCCAAGATCAGGGGAGTTGACATTTGGCAGGAGTTGTACAGTAAGAGATTTCTGAAAAATTGGGGCCCATATGTTTTTAAAATTATGTGTGATTTGAAAGAATGTGGTAGAGTTATGAATCTGGCAAGATATAGCACTATGGATCAAAAACATTGTTTGAGAACAAAAATCCAGAGAGGCTAAATGGAGCCCAAGTGAAAAAAAACAAAATCTCTATGACCCTTTGTAAAAGGATCTAGTGAAAACCTTCAGAGGCTTCTATGCATATTTGTTTAGTACCACTGGGCAAAGAAAGGCCATCGCCATAACTGCTAGTGAACATCCAGTCCATGCCATGGTAACTAGTTGAAAATGTAATACTGGAGTGGCATTTCCAAGTTCAGCGCTTCTATAAAGACCTGCTAACACACAAAATGCTTTTTTAATGTTCTGCATTGTTGTGTATCCCCCATTGAACAACCTTTTGAGAGGACCCCGTTTTTTAGTAATGTAAACATTCTGAGGAGTATCCAAAGAAATGACCTTTGAGTGAACCTCTAACCTTCCCTGTAATTATTTGTTTGAAGACAGTGTGGAGTTCTCCTGCTGAGAACTAAGAACCATGATGCCTTGCAACTCTGTGAGTAAGGGAGTGTTTGGGGGAACTGGAGAGAAACACATCAATAAGGGAACAACCTCCAGATGTAAATAATAAAAGAGTAAAAGGGTGAAATTAAAAAGGGAAAAAATAGCAATTCGTTTTACCTAAAGAGTTGGCCTATAAGGAAAAAACAAAACCAGGATTAGTAGCACATAAAAAGAGGTAAAACCCCTGCCATGTGTGTCCTCCACTAGAAACTTCAAGGCGGGGAGAAAAGGTTTCTCTGACTCTCCTGAGCATCTCAATTGGTCCTAACCTGAGCTGATAAAAAGAGTTCCTGGGGGTGAAAATCTCAGGGCAGTCCTGTTGGTCCCAGTAACAAACGGTGGCGAAAGAGTAGAAATGAAGTTCCTTTTCAATTTGAGGGATCCTTCTGGATGGCTTTGTGATCTATCTGGTCAGATATTCCTCAACAGCTCTTAAGGTGCCAGGTGGGAATAAATATGCAGTTACAACTTTCTTCTTGTTTTCGCCTCTCATAGCCTGTCACTTTCTTCCCCAAACCTGAGGGGTGTAACTTTTATGACAACTGAGCTATACTTTCTTTAAGTAATGAAGGAGTTCATTGTTTTGCAAACAAACACCATATGCAAAAGACTCCTTTGCTTTTCTTGCAGCTATTATTCTCCAGCCTAATTGTATTCCCACTGGAGAGTGCTCACAGGAGGCCTGAACGAGTGTGGGCTGCTCTTCTTCTCGGAAGGGACTTCAACTAGGAACACTAGGGTTTTTTTTTTTTTTTTTTTTTGGCTAATTTCAAAGAACGAGTTTTCAGTTCCTGCCGTTGGCCCCATGCGGACTCATTAATCATGAAATCCCCTGCACTTAAGATTTGAAGCTAGAAATACTGGGAAATGTTATAAATGGGTATCTTTTTAAGGGACAGCTAGCTAGTATACACGAGGCATCCCCTCTCGCTTCTTGCCGCCCACCCCCAAATGCACAGCCAGTGAATCCTGTGCACCAGCTCAAATGTGTGGGGAATGCTCATCATTAAATGCACAGGGACAAGGGTAACTTACGATGGTAGAAAATTGTTTTGTTTTTATTAAATTTGGAGAAATAAAGGAGATTTCTTATCATCTTATTCTGTTTGTACATGAATATTTGATGGGCATTATTAAACATTAAAGTAACATGAAGTAGGCACTTATTTTTGGATTTCCAACGAAATTAGATCCAGGCTTCTAGACGAAATAACTGCTTCTCCTTCACATTCCTTGTGATTCAGCCACCACCTGATTTGAAAACGTTTCTTGGGCTCTAATATCAACCATGTGTACCTGAGGCTCTGTCTTTCTAGTGGGTTGAAAGGTGGCTGGGTTTATGGTTGGCAGTTACCTTATCCCTGCCCTGGGTGTCCCAGCTTAGACTGGAAAGGCCGCCCCCAGCTGGCACTGACCTCTAAATGACCCCTAACTTTACAGGCTTAAACTGCAGGAGTTGCCGAAGAGCAGAAGTCTTTCTGGCCAGCACTTATTACTGCTGCGTTGGTGATAAAACTTCAGACAGCCTAATTGATGGCTTTGCTGACCTAACAATACCTTGTGAAAGCAGAGTGCCAGAGCCTGGTCTCCATTTATGACCAGCTGCAAGGGGAAGCTGGATCTCCCTATGAAGGGGAGTTTAAGGAAAGGGGGAAAAAAATCTTCCAGCTTGAGAACTTTAACCAGATTCCTACTTGTTCAAGAAGCAGAAGCACAATCGCAAATTAATAGAAGCTTTCTCAGGGAAAACTTTTTTCCCTCCCTGAGCAGTTTTTTAGCAGGTCAGCCTTGAGTCGGTTATTAGATGATGGAGGAGATGATCCAGTCAACTAGGTGGTTTTGAACACTGAAAGAGAAAATTGCCTATGGATTAAAAATATAATGTTTAGTAGATGTTTCATTGGATTATATTCTCCGCAGCATTTGTGCAAGGGTGTTCACACAGCACAGAAATTGCATTTGATGACTGGACTTCTCTGTTTTATTTCAGGTTTATTAATGCCAGAAGAAGAATAGTACAGCCCATGATTGACCAGTCAAATCGAGCAGGCAAGTTCCAGTTAGTATACTAATAGTCACATCCCACAGGTACAAATCCTCATCAAGTTGTACTTCAGGAGTTTCATCACCTGGCAAATAAATGCATCCATCAGGCATTCTGGGAGAATTTTTTTTTTTTTAATGTTCCCAGAATTCCATTCTAGGAAGCAACTTTACTAATTGGTGCTAATTGGAGATTTCCCACCCTGACTCTACTGAAACTGCTTTTTATTTTCTTTCTGAATTGGTAATTGGGCACAAGCTTTAGTGCCACAAGCAGTTTGTCTGACTGTGAGCTCTGGAATTACTCATTGCTTGTCTGCATCCAATCATTAGCACACTCTCATTTTCATGTTACCCACAATTCCTTGGTGTACGTGTTGCTTTTACTCCTGGCGCATCCCCTGTTAAACTCATTGTGTCCATTCATTTGCTTTGACTATTCATAATATTCCATTAAAGCCTGAAGTGCTGCATTGCCAGCATTATTTTTTTTATTGAAAGATTATTGCCTTTGTTCAAAAGGCTTCACATCCATTCCACTAAAATACATGTGGGTTTTTCTCACGATATCTCTCAGTTTCTCTAAAGCAGTTATACGGTACTGTCCGAACGATGCCTGGGACCCCTCAATACTTTGAAATAGGCATTTCCTTAGTTTACTGACTGAGGACTTGTAGGACCCTGCATGAAGGTCTGTAGGAAAAAGTTATTTTCCATGTGGTACTGACAGTTGTCACTAACAAGGGTGTCAAATTTGAGGAGATTTAAACTGTGGCCTCAGTTTAAAGAATTGAAGAAAATTCGTTTTCTTTGGAAAAAATTTCCCTAATAACATTGAAATATCATTCCACTAATGGAAGCCAGGGGGCCTGTTGGAGGAGAATATAAAACAATTGAAATGTTATATTTCCCATGTGTACATTTTCTTTGCTATGGGTAAAAAGGCATATGTTCAGTTGAGTCTGCTTAACTTTATAAACTTGGTAAACTTGTGCTCGAATTTCAGATGTTTGTGGATGATGTGAAAAATGTTTCTTAGCCACCAGAGATGGTCGGATCACAAAATCTTAACTCACTAGCACGTTGCAATATTTACGTATTGGATACCCCAAACTTCCCTGTCCTACTTCCCCCTGATCAAGAGATAAGTAAAGAGGAAGACCCACTTGTTAAACTGGCGGGTGAAGTCTTTCCTCCAGAGCATTTTTTAAAGCAACTCACTCACCTGAACTCAGTCATAGAAATGCACGTGTAGACCACACACCCCTTTTTAAAGCGCCAACCACGTTGTTGCTGTAACGTTTCAGTGCTGCAGCGGGAACCATTGCTGATTGTTTGGTATATCTTTTCTTCTTTCTCCTCTGTGTCCTCGAATGACCACAATCAGGTTTTCTTCTTGATCCTTCAGTGAGCCAAGGAGCAGCGTATAGTCCAGAAGGTCAGCCCATGGGAAGCTTTGTGCTGGATGGTCAACAACACATGGGAATCCGGCCTGCAGGTAGGTTTCCACATCGCTCCTCTGGGCTTCCCTGGGAAGAGTGGCTTCTTCTACCAGCCTTCTTCATCCATCCCGCTCTCCCACTCTCCTGGTGGGTTTAACATTTGCCTGCTGCTTGCGCTACCTGC